>NC_136970.1:19375055-19440055 GCF_032717465.1 Coenobita brevimanus | reverse complement strand
CACTGGGGATAATGGAAGAGGTTGGGGAGGGCACTTGCATAAGGGAAGGGGTTGGGGAGGGCACTGGACAAAAGGGAAGGGGTTGGGGAGGGCACTGGACATAAGGAAAGGGGTTGGGGAGGGCACTGGGCATAAGGGAAGGGGTTGAGGAGGGCACTGGACATAACGAAAGGGGTTGGGGAGGGCACTGGACATAAGGGAAGGGGTTGGGGAGGGCACTGGGCATAAGGGAAGGGGTTGGCTAGGGCACTGGACATAAGGAAAGGGGTTGGCGAGGGCACTGGACATAAGGAAAGGGGTTGGGGAGGGCACTGGACATAAGGGAAGGGGTTGGGGAGGGCACTGGGCATAAGGGAAAGGGTTGGGGAGGGCTCTAGTGAACATAAGAACATAAGATGAGAGGATAGCTGCAGAAAGCCGTTTTGCCCATGCTAGGCAGCTCGTAGAAGAAAAACTGAACTACAAGAATGAGGTAAGGAAGGGGTTGGGAAGGACACTGGAATATTTGGGAAGGGGTTGGGAGGACACTGGGGTATATGGGAAGGGGCTGGGGGGGCACTGAGGATAAGGGAGTGGCAGGTCTTGTGGAAATGTTTAGATTTGTTTTTTTGGCCTGAACTTGTTACCAAAATTATTTTATAAAAGTAAAGAATTTTATTTTTAAGTTTAGAGCTCTTGTGATGTTATGCTTAGTGCAGACATCGTGAATTTTTGTTTGATTTTTTAAAAATAAAACATGAAAGAAAAGACTGCACAGCAGAAAAAATATGATGAGGAAAGAGAATGGAACGGTAGGAAAAAGATGAAAGGAGAAAGATAAGACAAGAGAAGACACAGTGGAAATCAGAAATTATGGAAACAGAGATTGATAAAAAACAAAGGAGAAAACATAAAAAAAAAAAATTAAACGTGTAATGAAAGACAACGAAGAAATGCAGGAGGGAAAGAAAAACATGAAACAGAGAAAGAACTTGGGCAAAGTAATGGTTATCACGGAAGAGATAGCAAGGGGTATACAGTACTGTAGTGCAAACTGAAACGGTGAGAGAGAGAGAGAGAGAGAGAGAGACAGACAGACAGACAGAGACTCCAGTCTCTCTCTCTCTCTCTCTCTCTCTCTCTGTCTCTCTCTCTCTCTCTCCATTCGGTACGGTAGGGTATATTACGGTAAAAAAGAAGACAGGATAAATCGCCGAAGAGATTTAGACTTGATTCACACAAAGTGGTGGCCATTTGAGAGGCGCCGGACATGACCCACCTTCCTACAGACGGAGCAGGAGTGAGAATGGGGAAGGTTGAAAAACTGTGCCAAGGAGTTCCACTTGGGCCTCAAACATACCGTAATAAAATACACTGAAATGACATCAGTATCCTACCGCACCCTTCCATATCGCACCATACCGTTCCTTACCGTTCCGTACCAATCCTCATCCCTCACCAATCACTTTTATTTACCTGGTTTATTGTGATTCTGACCAGCGCACATCGCAACTGGGTCGAGGCTGAAGTCTTTTTACAGAGTCATTATATAGCGAAAGGACGGGAAAAATGTTGGGGTTAAAACAAAACATATCGGATTTCCATTAATACACGTGGGAGTGACAGAATAACTAGGCTGCTGAAAAAAATCAAAAAGTAGGTTTGTTTTTTATTGTGAGAGACTGTGGTGCCACTCGTCACAAATGTCCTTTTATCTTTCAGTCACAAGCGTCCCACTCGTCTGTTGTTTTACCAGCCAACGTTTCTGCCAGCGACTACACTGATAAAAACATTTTTAAAGGAGTCGCGAATTAAGTTCTCTGTTACTCCTACCCGCATACATTATATCCTTCACTCTCTCGCCTTTTTATTTTCTTCGTCAATTATTGACTGATGGTTACCAGACCCGCTTTTGTGTGTGTGTGTGTGTGTGTGTGTGTGTGTGTGTGTGTGTGTGTGTGTGTAATAATAATAATAATAATAATAATGAGAAGAAGAAGAAGAAGAAGAACAAGAACAAGAACAAAAACAAGAAGAAGAATGAAAGAAAAGCATTCGGGAGCCGAACTGAAATCCCTCGCCAGAAAATTCTGTTGACCAAGTCCAAGATTTTGGCCAGATCTTGATATCCTGAAGGTTTCATGTTGACAGCTCAGCCGGTCATGAGATATAATTGTGCTAAAGGGAGCCGATAAAAACTAGTTGACCTTTGGCAGACATTTTGGTGACCTTGACCTTGACCCCGAAAGCCCATTTTTTAACTCGGCCAAGATTTTGGTCATATCTTGATACCCTGGGGGTAGGGGGGTTTCAAGAATACTCCCCCAGTATCCCTGCTTGTTGTACGAGGCGACTAAAAGGGTTGATGGTGGGTTAGTGCCCCACCCCGTAAAAAGAACTAACTAAAAAAGCAAACAAAGCGCCTCGGACCCGGACGGACCATACGTTGACGACTAAGGAACGGACGAAGGACATTCTTAGGGTGGGAACGTGGAATGTGAGAGGAGTGAATGATGAAGTGAAAAAGAGAGAGATTGTTCAGGTGCTTGAGGATGCAAAAGTGGATATATGTGGATTGACTGAAACTAAATGGGAAGGTGAAAGGGTGAGAGAATGGGAATATGGTTTAGGTATATGTGCAGGAGTCAATGAAAATGAGAGGGCAAGAGAGGGAGTATGTTTGATGATAAGCAAGAAGTGGAAGGAGAATATAAGAGAGTATGGAATAGTGGGTGCAAGGATTGTATGGGTGAGGATGAAAGTAGGTATACAAGCATGGGCGATTGTATGTGTGTATGCCCCGACAGAGGATCGAGTGGCAAGAGTGAAAGATGAGTTTTGGGCGAGTGTAGAAGCTTGTATGGACAAGTCTGAGAGGAGCGAGAGAGTGCTGTTGATTGGAGACATGAATGGCAAAGTTGGGAATGTACGACTGGATGAAGTGGTTGGTCAGTGGGGTGTGCCAGCTGACATAGATGGGAATGGAAGTGCTTTGGTGGACATCTGTGCTTGTAAGGGGTTGGCAATAGCCAACACCTACTTTCGGCATAAGATGATCCACCGGTATACATGGAGAGTAATGAGGAGGATGGATGGTGAACTTGTTGAATGAAAGGCATTGATAGACTAGGTGTGTGTGGATGAACGAATGAGAAGACAAGTGTTGGATGCAAGAGTGTGGAGAGGGTGGGGGAATGGAGTCTCGGACAATCACTTAGTGATGGCCAAGGTAGAGCTGCAAAGAAAGTGGTTGAGGAGAAGAAGAGGAAGACAGGAGGAAGCAACTGCGGTGAGAAGAGTGGAGAAATTGCAAGATAGTGAGAAAACGACAGAGTATAAGAGCATAGTGGAAGAAAGACTGGGAAGGTATGAGCTAGAGCAGATGGAAGGGGTGGAAGACGTATGTAAGATATTCACGGAAGAGATAGGCGCAGCATGTGAGGCAGTTTGTGGAGTGAGGAGGAGATGCAAGGGTGTACAAGGGACAGCATGGTGGAATGATGAGGTGAAACGAGCTGTGGAACGAAAGAAGAAGGCATATAGTGAATGGTTAGCGAGTAGAGGTAGGGGAGAAGGTGAGAGAGAGAAGAGAGAGGTACATGTGAGCAGGAGAAGGGAGGTTAAGAGACTGGTGAAGGAGAGTAAGATGAAAGTGGATGAGGAGTTTGGGAGGAATCTGAGTGTGAAATAGAGGGAGAGTAAGAAATTGTTTTGGAAGGAGGTAAAGAAAGTAAGGCAGTGTGATAGGGGAAATAGTAGGGGAGTGAAAGATAGGAATAATAGATTGTTGGTGGAGAAGAGAGAGAAACTGAGGAGATGGAAGGAGCACTTTGAGGATTTGTTGAATGTGGAGAGTGAGAGTAGTGCGAGTATAAGTGGTTGGGGAATGGCTGGGAGAAGAAGAGATGAGAGGAGGGAGGAAGAGATCAGTAGGGCGGAAGTAGTGGAAGCGATGAAGGATATTAAGTTGGGAAAGGCCCCAGGAATTGATGGAGTGTGTGGTGAAATGCTTAGGTATGGGGGTGAGATTGTTGTGGAGTGGATATGGAAGTTGTGTAGATTGGCTTGGGAAGAGGGAAGGGTTCCAGAGGACTGGAAATCAGGTATAATTGTTCCTTTATACAAAGGAAAAGGAGAGAAAGAAGTATGTGGTAACCATAGGGGTATTTGCCTCCTTAGTGTGACTGGTAAAATATATGGTAGAATACTCATTGATAGGGTTAGGCATATGACAGAGGAGCTAGTTGGAGAAGAACAAGGGGGATTCAGGAAGGGAAAAGGGTGTGTAGATCAGATATTTGTTCGAAGATGTTAGTGGAGAAGTATCTAGAGAAGGGAAGGGAAGTGTATGCTGTCTTCATGGACTTGGAGAAAGCTTATGACAGAATAGATAGGCAAGGTATGTGGAAGGTATTAAGAATATATGGAGTGGAGGGGAAATTGTTGCGTGCTGTGAAGAGTATGTACGAGGGAGCTAGGGTTACGGTGCGAGTGGATGGTGAGCTGAGTGAGTTCTTTGATCTCAATGTGGGACTGAAACAGGGTTGTGTGATGTCTCCTTGGCTGTTTAATATATACATGGATGGGGTTGTAAAGGAGGTGCAGGGTAGGGCAGTGGATGTGGGGGTGGCTCTAATGAATGAGGGTGAGATTTGGAAGCTTCCGGTGTTGCTGTTTGCTGATGATACAGTACTGTTGAGTGAAGATGAATGGGAGTTGCAAGGTTTGGTGAATGAATTTGGGACAGTGTGTAGGAGGAGGAATCTGAAAGTTAATGTAAACAAAAGTAAAGTTATGGTGTTTGAGAGGAATGAAGTCACAGAGTGTGCAGTGAGGTTGGATGGTGAGGATATGGAGAATGTGAATGCATTCAAGTACTTGGGTAGTGTGATGAGTAAGGATGGAACTTTGGGGGATGAAGTGCGTGAAAGGGTACAGCAGGGAAGGAAGGTTGTTGGTACACTGAAAGCAGTGATGAGAAATAGGGAGGTGAGTATGGAAGTTAAGAAGTCACTGCATGATAGTATTGTGATCCCTACCCTGATGTATGGAAGCGAGGCATGGACCTTGCAAGAGGGAAACAAGTCAAGAGTGAGAGCAGTGGAAATGAGTTACTTGAGAGGAGCATGTGGAGTGACGTGGAGGGACAGGTTGACGAATGAAGAAGTGAAGGAATGTTGTGGGGTGGATGTGGATGTGGTTGAGAAGATTAGGAGAAATACACTGAGGTGGTTTGGACATGTGAAGAGAATGGAGAATGAAAGACTGACTAAGAGGGTGTATGTAGGTGAGGTGGAGGGAGGGAGAGGGAGAGGTAGACCGAGGATGAGGTGGAGGGATGGAGTTGAGAGGTATATGAGGGAGGGGGGGTGAGTTGGGGGGAGGGTAGTCAAATGGTGGGTGACAGAGCAACTTGGAGGCGTTTTGTCTGCGGCCACCCTTTGCGGGATTAGGGCGTCGGGCTATAGATAGATAGATAGATAGCTCAAATCTTTCAGGAGATTTAATGGGAACACACACACACACACGCAGACAAAAACATTATTGCTCCACCTCGTAAGGCGGACGATAAAAATTATACTTTCCATTCATGGACACCCCACTGTTGGGGTGTTTGCCTCAGTGCCTTGCCATGTTGTGGTAACCACACAATATATTGCAACCAACGGAACGTCAGTGTCCGACTACAGTACATGGCACACTGAAGGATATAGACACAATTATTTCACCAACAGAGACAAGAAAGGACACCCTGAATTTGTTCTTCTCTCCTCTTTTCCCCCTATTAATGAGTAGGTTAGAATAAATGAAAACACTGCAACGGAAGGGTATATACCTTGCCAGCTTTATAAATACATCCATCTTTCCAACAAAGACACTAAACGCTACTCTCATTACACGACTAAAGGAACAAAATTTAAGCCGAATTATTCCCCCCCCTCTCTCTCTAACACACACACACACACACACACACACACACACACACACACACACACACACACACACACACACACACACACACACACACACACACACACACACACGCACGCACCCATGCACTCACGCGCACACACACACACACACACACACACACACACACACGAAACCATCACACTGGACACCGCTCCCCTCTGTTCTACTTTTTTGCCCTCTCCCATTACGGTGGGTACGCAACGTCCATTTCATCCATTAACATTAATCTATTTTCTGTGTGCTGGCAAGAGTAGTGCCACTAATTACTACACAGCACCTTGTGACAGCACAGGGTTATAAAACACCGCTGGGGTAATGACACTATAACCGGGACCATGTTACCTCACTTACATCATGTCATATCCTCCTCGCTTCACGTCTTCATGTTACCTTACATCTTGCCATATCCCCGTCACTCCACTTCCTCATGTTACCTCACTCAAATCATGACATATCCCTGTTAATTCACTTCCTCATGTTCCTCACTCACATCATGACACTTTACTTTTTCATGTTACTGTATTTCGCTCACATCATGTCGTATCCTCCTCGCTTCACTTCTTCATGTCTGCTACTTAGTTCTCATGTCGTTGTATTGTTCGTCAGCTTTTTTTTTTTTTTTTTCCGTCATTGTAGCTGGCCGCATATTCACGCCATTACTGCACTTGGTATTACTTTAATGCCACGTCACTTGGTCACGACACATCCACAGGGAAAGCAACACGTCACTCAAATTTAGCAGTAAATCGAGCTTTTTAAGATGACAAGGTGGCAAGCAGTCCTGCTCTCCATTGTCGTAGTAAGGTGTGCTTAGTAATACATACATATATATATATATATATATATATATATATATATATATATATATATATATATATATATATATATATATATATATATCATCATCATCATCATCAGCCGTTTGAGTATCCAATGCAGGACCGGCATATCCCGACCGAAGTCCGGACGATACAGCCAGTGTATCTTTACCAAGTGGCTTAGGCTGTCTGGTAGAGACTATATGTAGGGTGAGAAGTGCTTGTAAGTGTAACTGTAGTGTTGGAGTGGCTTTGGATGTGTGTGTAGTCTGTGAACCAAGTGTAATCGGCCCGCGCAAGCCGACTGGGTGCAAGCATACTTTATAGTAAGCAACACTGGTTCAACCACAGCAACCCTTGTGTCCGCCAATGCAGTACGTGGCCGAGTGAACACTCCCAAAGTTTATTACCCTGGCGAGGCGCGAACCCTGGCTCACCCGTGTACGAATCGCGCACTTTACCACTGTACCACATAGGCTCCGTATATATATATATCACCCGTGAACGCATCGCGCACTATACCACTGTACCACATTGGCTCCGTATATATATATATATATATATATATATATATATATATATATATACAGAGCCTATGTGGTACAGTGGTAAAGTGCGCGATTCGTACACGGGTGAGCCAGGGTTCGCGCCTCGCCAGGGTAATAAACTTTGGGAGTGTTCACCCGGCCACGTACTGCATTGGCGGACACAAGGGGTGCTGTGGTTGAACCAGTGTCGCTTACTATAAAGTATGCTTGCACCCAGTCGGCTTGCACGGGCCGATTACACTTGGTTCACAGACTACACACACATCCAAAGCCACTCCAACACTATATATATATATATATATATATATATATATATATATATATATATATATATATATATATATATATATATATATATATATATATATATATATCCCTCCATCCATCGTTCAATCCAATGTAGCCCGATATATATATATATATATATATATATATATATATATATATATATATATTGTTACATAGCCTATGATTTCATCATCCTTTGTGTAATTTTAATGTACCGTATGCTGCATGTTTGATCACGAGCGTGTTCTGCCTCAGTCCCCTCTTCTACCGTTATAGTAGAGTAAGTCGTTCTTTCTGTTGTTCAGAGCAGGATTGTCAACTCTTTGTCCCCATGGCTTCATTTGCGCGTCCTTCTTACAAGTTGTATCAAGCTCTGCCAGCCCCTATATAATGAGCTCAGTCTCTGCATTATTGCCATTTAGATCTACTTCTCATTTTGTTCACATCTCTGTCCTCCCCTGTACAGTTATTATTGTGAGTGTTCTGGAAGTCTCCAACCATCTAGCAGCTGTGTGTAATTTGAGTATAACTGTTGTTGCATTTTTTCATGTACTGTGTAGCATAAGGTTAATTCTTGGGCCTAGTAAGGTTTTTGTAATTTATGTAAGGTTCTTGTTGTTAGCCATCATTAATAATATTTTGTATCTGTAATAATATATCTGGCATTCACTGAGTATTATCTGGTATCTCATTTTAACAGGGCTGACTTAGATAAATTTACTCATGCTAATTTCGTGTTAATAGAGGCTATTGCAGTTAACCATATATTTAACCTGTTTTTTGCCATTACATTATCCTTATGAGTCCTGAATGTTTTGTTGTTAGTTTGAGCATTAAACTTTAACTTGTAATTTTACCTAACTCTTTTGTTTTGAACCTGGAACTTTACAGGACAGTAGTGATTTTTAGTATTCTCAATTAAAGTGTACATTATCTTTCTCTGTTCCGTGACATAAATTTGGCGACCTCTTATCAGGATATTCAGGATATTATCATAAGGATATTGCTTGATATTTTGTGACTGTGATTTATTCATGATGTCTACTATTACTACACTTAATGAAGCCAAAGATTTTTGGTGAAATGTGCAAACAGTCTCCAACATACTTGACCTCTTCCTCACAACTAATCCTTCTGCTTACTCTGTTAAACTTTTCTCTCCGTTGGGCTCCTCCGATCACAACCTTATTACCTTAACCTGTCCTATCACTCCGGTACGGCCTGTGGACCCTCCTGGGAAACGTCGTCTGTGGCATTTTGGAGCCGCGAACTGGGAGGCCCTCAGGCATTACTTCTTTGATTTTCCCTGGAATGATTATTGCTTCCATGGCCGTGAGCCATCTGAGTGTGCCTTGCGAATTACGGAGGTTATTCTCTCGGGCATGGAAGCATACATTCCTTTCTCATATCCTTTGACTAACGCAAGAAAGCCTTGGTTTAATCACGCTTGTTCTAATGCTGTCCGCAACAAGGAGAAGGCCTACAAAAGGTACCGGAGCCAACCCACCCCTGAATCACTTCACCTTTACGTTTCTGCCCGGAATCGTGCTAAGTCTGTTCTTCGCTCTACTAAAAATAATTTCATCCATACTAAATGCTCTCAACTCTCCAACTCGAATTCTTCCCGCTCCTTCTGGCACCTTGCCAAAAATCTTTCTAACAACTTTACCTCATCATCCTTCCCTCCTCTTTTCTACTCTGATGGTTCTGTAGCTATTTCTTCTACTGATAAAGCAAACTCTTCGCACAGACTTTCTCCTCCAATTCCACCTTAGACGATTCCGGTGCTGTTCCTCCATCACTTCTCCCCTCTGACTTCCTCATGGCTGACATTAAAATTTCTTCAGTTGATGTATTTTCTGCCATCACTGGCCTCAGTACTAACAAGGCATATGGGCCTGATGGGGTCCCTCCTCTTGTTCTCAAGAACTGTGCTTCTGTGCTTACACCCTGCCAAGGCAAACTCTTTCGCGTTTGTCTGTCAACTTGTACCTTTCCTTCTTGCTGGAAGTTTGCTCTCATTCAGCCAGTCCCAAAGAAGGGTGACCACTCCCAACCCTCCAACCATCGTCCAATTGCTTTAACGTCCTGTATTTCAAAAGTTTTGAGTCAATTCTTAATAGAAAAATTTTAAGGCATCTTTCCTATCACAACCTTCTTTCCGATCGTCAGTATGGGTTCCGTCAGGGATGCTCCACTGGCGATCTTCTCACCTACCTTTCAGACTCCTGGTAATCCTCCTTTCGGGGCTTTGGCGAAAGCTTTGCCATTGCACTTGACATCTCAAAGGCTTTCGATCGAGTCTGGCATAAATCTTTAATTTCCAAACTGCCCTCCTACGGTTTCTATCCTTCTATCTGTGCCTTCATCGCTAGCTTCCTTTCTGGTCGTTCTATAGCCGCTGTTGTAGACGGCCATCGTTCTTCTCCTAGATCTATCAACAGTGGTGTTCCTCAGGGCTCTGTCCTATCACCAACTCTCTTCCTTTTATTCATCAATGATCTTCTAAGCTGTACATCTAACCCTATCCACTCATACGCTGATGACTCCACCCTGCACCTTTCCATTCGGTTCCCGCAACGCCCATCTCAACAGTTACTTCAAGAAACAAGGGATGAGGCTATGGCACACCTAATGTCTGACTTGGCTCGTATCGCTGACTGGGGTAAAAATAATATGGTTGTCTTTAATGCATCTAAGACTCAGTTCTTACACCTATCAACCCGACAAAATCTTCCACAGGTATACCCATTAATGTTTAATAATATTCAGCTTAATCCTGCATCATCCTTGAACATGCTTGGGGTTTCATTTACTCGGGACTTATCTTGGAAAGACCATATTACATCTCTTGTAAAATCTGCTTCCAAGAGATTGGGTGTGCTAAGCCGACTCCGCTCTTTCTTTACCCCTGCACAATTGTTGACTCTATACAGAGGTTTTATCCGCCCCTGTGTGGAGTACAACTCTCATGTGTGGGGAGGCTCCCCACATACAGCTCTTCTCAATAGGGTGGAGTCAAAGGCTTTTCGTCTCATTAACGCTCCTCCTCTTACTGACTCCCTTCAACCTCTGTCTCTTCGCCGCACTGTTGCATCTTTATCTCTTTTCTATCGCTACTTTAATGGTCACTGCTCCTCTGAACTGTCTGCTTGCATTCCTCCACCTCTACGACGGGCGCGTAGCACCCGTCTGGCAGCAACCTCTCATCCCTTTTCTGTCCAACTCTCTAATGCAAGAGTTAACCGTTACTCCCAGTCTTTCTTTTATGCAACAGGTCAGCTCTGGAACTGTCTCCCTCTATCTGTATTTCCTGCTGCCTATGATCTCCAGTCTTTCAAACGCAGTGTGTCCAGGCATCTCAAAATGATCGGATCTTGAATTTGGCTCTCTATTGTATTTTGTTTTTCTCTTGGAGGGAACTGTTACTGCGGGCCATGGCCTTTGGTTCCTTCTTCCTCGCATTAAAAAAAAAAAAAAATCTAGCTCTGATGATTTTGATGTGGCTAAAAATGTTAAACTTGTCCCTCCTTTTAATGAATCTGATTTAACAAAGTATTTTCAGTTGTTTGAGAGGGTAGCTACAGGTTTTAATTGGCCCAAAAAGTATTGGCCAGTACTCCTTCAAACTGTTCTCACCGATAAAGCTCAAGTAACTTACGCATCTTTGCCTCAGGATCAATCTGATAATTATGATGTAGTTAAGAGCTTGATTCTTAAGGCCTATGAGCTTGTTCCTGAAGCCTATAGAGTAAAATTTAGGACAACTTATAAGCAAGATAAGCAATCCCATGTTGAGTATGCAAAAATGAAAGAAGATCTGTTAGAGCAGTGGTTAAATTCTAAGAATGTGGATTCTGATTTTGGTAAATTTAAGCAGATGATTTTGCTGGAGGACTTCAAAAGGTGTATTAGTAAAGATGTAAGCCTATATCTTGATGAGAAAAGAATAGATAATTTGTCTGATGCTGCAGTTTTAGCTGATGAATATGTCCTCACTCACAAGAGATATTCTAAAGAAAAAGGGAAAGCTGAGAGTAAGTACATTGCCTCTACTCAGAGTACAGGTAACAGGAAAGAGAATAAAGATGATGTTTCTCAGGAAGTAAATACCAGCTTCACCTCTAGATTTCAGAAAAGTAAATGTACTTATTGTAGTAAGCTTGGTCATACTACGGAGAAATTTTTGTATTCTCACTTAAAGTGTACATTATCTTTCTCTGTTCCGTAACAATATATATATATATATATATATATATATATATATATATATATATATATATATATATATATATATATATATATATATATATATCCCTCCATCCATCGTTCAATCCAATGTCGCCCGATAAGAAGCGTAGGAACCCGGGGCTTGACAAGTTGGTCCTGACATTCAAGATGAGGGTGACGAGCCTCATTCATCTCTGAGTGGCATTACGTGAGCAATAAACCTCAACCACTCCTTGGATATAAACCTTCACCGGCTCAATCTGATTGGAGCACCGTCATTACCCACTAAACCACCAGGTGCCATAATTTGGGTGTATGGTTACCACCCGCCGTAGTAAATGGTTTCCTGATGTACACGAAATCATTTGGCTTGTCACTCAGTGTAGAGTCACCCATAGGCCGAAGGAAGAGACAAGAATGAAGGAAAGAAAAACAGAAGATTGAGTGTAAAATCTCCCGTGGGCAGAAGAAAGAGGAAAGAATGAAGGAAAGACAGAAGAGGAAGGATGGAAAATAGGAAAGAGCGGACACCCAAATTAGCACGATATCGAGTGAGTGGATGGTGGGCGCCACCATCTACCACTAAGGCCCCCACCTTTACTAAAACCCTCTTCCATCTTCTCTCCTACTTTATCCCTCCCGCTTCCTCCCTCCCTCCCTCCCTCCTCTTCGTCATCATTTTCCTTTCTCCCTTTCACTTTTCTTTTCCTTTTTTTTTTTTTTTAACACCACTTTTTGTCCTTCCCTTTTCATCTCCCTTCACACACACACACACACACACACACACACACACACACACACACACACACACACACACACACACACACACACACTTCCCTCATCACAACCAAGGAAACTACAAATAAGAGCAACGTCTCCAGTCGTGTTGTAACAGAGCTCTCTCTCTCTCTCTCTCTCTCTCTCTCTCTCTCTCTCTCTCTCTCTCTCTCTCTCTCTCTCTCTCTCTCTCTCTCTCTCTCTCTTAATTAACCGCGTAAAGAGTAGGCAGTTATATCCCCCTTCTCCCCACTCAGTCAGTGTCTGCAGGATACATACAGGAGCTCCACCCAGTCGTGCTTACATCACCACCACTCTGGCACTCACGCATTCTCACTCACTCAGTCTTTCTCCTACACAAATCTGTCCTTTAGTTTCGCATTCTCACTCATTCACTTACTCACTCACTCCCTTTCTCACTCTCACATTCTCACTCGTTCACTCGCTTTCTTTCTCCTGAATAAACTTGTCCCTCACAGTCACATTCTCACTCTTTTTTTTTTTTCCGACACAAACCTGCCCCTCACTCTCACATTCTCACTCGCTCACTCGCTTTCCCCTGAACAAACTTGCCCCTCCCTGTCACATTCTCACTCACTCTCTTTCTCCCACACAAATCAGGTTCTTTCAATCAAGTTCTTTCTGTTTCTTTTTAAAAGTGAATACGTACCTCTTCCTTTTCCCTTGCGTCTTTCGTCGCAAATATACAGCCATTATTAACTTATCGCCTTACTGATAAACACACACACACACACACACACACACACACACACACACACACACACACGAGGAATCTCAGCCAGAAATAAAGACTGAAAGTTCAAGCTAAGTCTCGCACATTGTTACCAGTAATATTACGCATTAAAAATCTCTTTGTTCTGTACAGTTTCCAGCAACTGTTAGAAAGCATTGACCATTAACTGTGTTTGACAATTTTTGACAATTGAGTTTGTGCCAACCTCAGTGTGGAGCACAATGTTATCTGATTTCATTTTTTGAGAAATGGATAAGAAAAAGGCGAAAGGAAAATACCTGAATAAGCAAGAGACAGCTTACCTGAGGGAGGGGGGGTTAGAGAAACGTAGATGAGCAAGAGAAAAAAGGAAACAAACAATAACTGCCAACCAAAACGCATGGCATAAAATGAAACCTTCCATCTGTGTGTCAGCGCTAGGGACATGTGGATTAGTTACGGCTCAAAATACGCTGCAGTTCTGTTCATTCACCCCCAGTCCCTTCCACTCAGTATTTACCTAGCTCGAGGGAGGAAGGGTCGCAATTAATGGGGACAGATATAACTAATATGAAGGTTGTTTTATACAAGTAACCCCTCACAGCATATCGCGTCGGATATTATGAAGTCTGAGAGGTAGATGTTAAATAAATTCATTCGAATAACACTCTAATTAGCGAAAGCATTCATACAGACACTCAGATATTTTTCTGTAATATTCCCCCTGCCCTCCAAAATAATTACAATAATTAATGTCATCGTTACATCACTGAGAGGTCAAGCGAGAGGTAACGTCCAGACACCATGAGGAAGTGGGTCAACAATGTAAACTGAATCTGCTTATAAAAAGCCTGTGTCAGTCGGGCATTGCTTTGAGTGGTCGTTTTGTCAACAAGGTAACGTTATTAACACAGCAACGGAGCGTGTACACAGTGGAATTATATTTCGAGGTTTCTTTTTCCCTGGATCGAGTAATACAAGCCCTGTATTTGCCAGTCTTTGCTTTGTTAAGTGGTGGTCGCACTCATAATAACGTAATTAACAGCAGCAGGAGAAATACCGGCACTGTTGGGAGGGCGGGGGACGGTGTTCATTGGTTGCCACCACCTAACGCTGACATTCTCGCCGCTTTAATACTTACACCACCATGTTCAGTTTAATTGCATGCTCAGTAACAACAGACGATTTTATTCATTTAAAAAACAAAACAAAAAAACTGTGCAGTCAAATTAAAAATGTCTAAAATCTTTTCAGCACAATGATGAAATTTAGATATTTTGTCCTGGATAATTCTGGGCGACTTTATTCACCAGAGATACTTTACGCAGTGGAAGGGTTTAGCTGATGATAAGTCGGTTAGCTGGTTCAGTACTGCAACATTATTTTATTTCTTGCGTCTGGTAGATCATTAATACCTAGTTACAAGATATGTACCCACAGTAAACGCGCAGTTATAAGGCCTTAGCGTACGGGTTGTGTTGTTATTGATGCTGTTGCGGCTAAAGACTTATCTGAAATGTGAACCCAGTGGACAGCAGGCAGAAGATGCCAAACTCCATCAGTCCATCATCCTCCCTTTGGGGGATAGGGTTGGATCTTAGGAACGTTTGTATATCAAGGCAGCGGAGCAGTCTGGTTGTATCAGTGCCACCTCGTGTTAGTATAATGTACAGGACAAACACACAAAACTTTCTGTGTGTTAAACTGAGTCACTCCTGTAAGTATTGAATTACTCTTTCACACACACACACACACACACACACACACACACACACACACACACACCTCTTCCCTTCACCACGCTTCACCTTCTGCTTCTCCCCTCCCTCCTTCCATCTCTCTCTTCTCCCTCTCACATTCACACACACGTCCCCTCCCACTCACCTCCGACTTCTCCTCTCACCCTCTCCATCTTTCTCCTCCCTCTCACACCCACACGCACGTCCCTCTTCACACTCACCTCCTGCATCTCCTCTCACTCTCTTCATCTCTCTCCTCCCTCTCACTCCACACACACGCCCTCTCCTCTCACTCCCTCCTCATTGTCCCCAGTCCCCTCACATTTTCTCCCTCCTCCTCTCACTCTCCCTTGTAAGATTCTATATATACCATTCCTCTGTCATGCGTCCTTTACCTTTACGTACTTTGTCTGACTGTCTGTCTGTCTGTCTGTCTGTCTCTCTCTCTCTCTCTCTCTCTCTCTCTCTCTCTCTCTCTCTCTCTCTCTCTCTCTCTCTCTCTCTCTCTCTCTCTCTCTCTCTCTCTCGCTCGCTCGCTCGCTCTCCAGTTTTTAACAAACACAGTAAAGAGCAATGAAAGTCATTTCTCTCGACACGCAAACGCTCCAACAACCACAACTAATAGCCTTACGCACTCACTTTCAGTCCTTCCTTTAACTTACTCTTTTACTCCTTCACTCTTTCACCTTTTCGCTTAGACTTTCACAGTGCAATGGTCCTGGGTATTTCTCTCTCTCTCTCTCTCTCTCTCTCTCTCTCTCTCTCATACCCCTTTCACACATCGCCGAAAGAGAAGCCGAATGCATGCCGAATAGGCTTCGGGAAACGTTCGGCGGTCAATTCTGGGGTATTCGGCGCACTTCGGGAACGTTTCGGGGTGTTCGAAATGGGTTCGGGCAAGTCACCGAATATTTCATCAAACATGAAATATTCGGTGTGACCTGCCCGAACTCACTTCCTCGGGACCCCCTCGGGTCGCATTCGGTAATCCTTCGGTATGCATTCCAAGCATTCAGTATGCATTCGCCGATGCATCGCCGACAAAATGACCGTTAAAAATCGGTACGATGTCGGCGATGAATCGGCGAATATGGACAGAATACATACCAAAATTATACCGATTGTCTCAAGAATGTATACAGAATTTTGAACACCGCCCACCGAGGCATACATAAAAGACCAAAGCATCCCAGTCACACTTTCCAGAGCTAGGAGAACCGCCGCACTACAGCATCTACAGCAGAATGGAGGTGGCATCCGAAGACCTGTTCCCAGAAGACTCCAACCCCCACTTCCAAGATTGCGGCCAAGATTGATATATAGACACGTCTATAGACATCAAAATTTCACTTACCTGTTCGCAAGGATGCCGAAGGCGTTCTCGACCACTCGTCTTGCTCTGGAGAGGCGGTAGTTGTAGATGCTCTCCTCGTAGGTGTGACCTTGGTTGGGGAAGGGCTTCATCAACCATTCTTGAAGGGCGAAGGCATCATCTCCAACGATGAAGTAGGGCACTGGGCGTTCGCCGTCAATCAGAGGTTCTTGGGGAGGCAGTCGAACTTGGTTATTCGAGAGTGCTTTGTGTAGGGTTGAGTTGGTAAATGCCTGGGCATCGCAAGTTGCCCCATTGGCACCCACATCCACAAACATGAATTTGTAATCATTGTCGACCACAGCAAGCAGGACCAGGGAGAAGAAATCCTTGTAGTTGTAGTAGTAGGATCCACTTTTGCTAGGAGCACGCATACGAATGTGCTTGCCATCTATCACTCCAACGGTGTGATGAAACTGCCACCTTCGTGGGAAGCCCTTCGCAACTTGTTTCCATTCCTCGGCTGTCGATGGGCAAACGATCACCTTGTCCATGTACTCCGCGATGATGGCCTCACACGTCTCGTACACGATGCAGGAGATAGAGTTGGGAGGTACTCGGAATCCAAAGGAAAGACTGCAGTAGTTGTCCCCGGTGGCCAGGTACCCGAGGGTGATGTAGAGCCTCAAACCTGCATCCAAGGGCTCCCGCCAGAAGGTGCGCTGCTTCTCGATGCGAGGACAAATTCTCTCAAGGAGTTCACAGGAGAGGTCCTCGTCCATGCGTAGGAAATTGCGAAATGATGTCCTGTCCTCCAGTACCAGCTCCTGCAGAAGGTTCTCCCATTGGCCAAATTCTTTCCGTCATTGAAGCCAGTCACGGGACCAACAGGACCTCTTCTGGCGAATCTTGCGCCTCCTCCGGGGTGGAATGTGGTCTTTTTCCTCGTCTTCCAGGTACAGGTAGGTCAGATACTTCACGCAGAGCAGGGAGTCCGTCTGTGCTTTGCTCCACAGGGCCACGGCTTGCTTGTTGACTTCGCTGGGGATGACTGCTGTGATGTCCATTGTTGCTCTGTTGGAACTGGGCGTGTGATGGGCTTTTTGGTACGCACATCTATATACACCCCTGGGTGGGCGTGGGAAGTTCGGTATGCACTCGGGATGCCCTCGGTACAGCATCGGCGATGCATCGTTGATGCATCGCCAATGCATCGTCGATGCTGTACCGATGTCGCACCGAAAAAATGACGGTTAATTTTCAAAATAGGAGTTTCGGGTTGGCGTCTGTGCTCATTCTGTTTGTGTTCGATTTGCGTTCGGTTTGCATTCTATTTCGTCGGTATACTGTCGGCGACATCAAACAGACAGCGGACAGAAAGGCCAAATTAGGGCAGTTTGGGCCCGATTCTGGCCGAATCCCGGCCGAATACGGTTCGGCGAGCATTCAGCATTTCATTCGGCGATGTGTGAACGGGCCCTCAGCTAATATTTTCAGCCAGAATCTACTCACAGATTCATAAATCTTTCTCTTTTGCACTGCATGCGTGTACGTCATGCGGAAAAAAAAGAAAAAAATTATTTTAAATGACGATGCTAGGAAAAGATAAAAGTGGAGGAGTGAGACTGAGAGAAAACCTATTACTACACACAATTATCAAAGGCGAGATGAAGAATGCAAAAGAGCGATTAAAAGGAAAGAAAGACACAAAAGTTAAAAGATTATAATTGGAGAGAGAACAGAAGGCCATGTCACTGAGTGGGAAGATATGAAAGTAAACTAACTACCCTCTTCAACCAAACGACGTCATAGTTATTTCGTTCTTGTTGCCTGCAAATTATTTTATTCGGTTTACGACAGTCCTTTTGTAGTGAAGGGGTTAATGAAGGTTGTATCTAACTCCTTTACATCGAAAAGTGTCTCCTGATATAATCGTCTGGAAATACCAAGAATGAAAAAAGTTATCACCGTAACTAGAATAATAAGGCAAAATTACTATGTTACAGCGGAAAGGTGGAGATAAAAAAAAAAATGCATAAGGAAAAGAAAATGCTGTGAAATGCAATGAAGTGGACAATAAGAACACAGAAGAAAAACTACATAAACAAAATAACGAGGGAAAGGGAAAGGCTCGCTAAAAATGAAAAGCGAAGCAAGATGAAGGAGAAAAGAAACAATCTCAGTAATACGAATAGAAGACAAAAAAAAAAAAAAAAAAGTCAACCAAATAACATACACTGTGACATATAAAGCATATGAACATTTATCGAAGGAAGAACAAGCCATCAATAATACATACTCGTATACGAGTCATTTTACGAAAAAAAAAAAACAATAAATAAATAACTGGCTAAATTACTGTTGCAGATTTTATTTACAGGAGTAGAGAGAGGGCGAGACAACAATACTGGAGAGAAACTGAGGGTTAAAGGCACAAAACAAGGAGGAAAAAATGGGTTACTGAGGAAGCGCACATACAAGCAAAACAGATGATGTGAAAATTAGCTTAGGGAGGAAAATGAGATGGAGGGAGGGGAAGGGAACAGAAAGGGAGGGAAAAGACATAGAGGGAGGGGAAAGAGTAAAGATTTTATCTCTCTCTCGACGAGAAAAAGGCTGCACTAAAACGAACGATACCATACACACAGTAGTCTAAAGCAATACGTGCACTCAAGTAAAATGAATCTAGCGAGGAAAAAAAAGTGAACTCTCTAAACACAAACAATTCCTTAACGTGAACACAAACAATTCCTAAACGAACGACAGAATTAAAGAGAAAACGCAAAACAAAGAACAAAAAAGTAAAGCTACGGAAAACTTTAAAGCCGTTATCACTGAGCCTAAGCTAATCAAAACAACACACAAAGCATAATGCAGTCAAACATTAAAATAACTATTAAATCAAATTACCAAATTAAAAACAAAACAACAAAACAAAACCTTCCATCTGTGCTAAGAAGCTATTAATATTGAGCTGCAACAAAAATGATTAAATAAATATACAAATAAATAAATATAACTAAGTCAAGCTATAGCACAGAATAAAAAAAAATAAACCATCAAACATCTCTGCAACATCACATCTACTTACTGAAACTTAAAACTACACAGAACAAAAACCAGGCTACTGTACAGTACTAAAATATAAACCATTACACAATTTAATATAGAGTAGCATCAAAATGAAACTTAAACTATATAAGAATAAAACAAAGTTAAAACACTGCATAAGTATATAAACCATCAAATACTCCTACAACATCACATCATCAAAATGAAACTTAAAATCACAAGGAACAAACAAGCAAGGTACAACACTGCAACAAAATGTAAACTATCAGGAGGGTGTACAACAGCAAGGCAGCCATAAAATTAGTCACAAAATATCCATTTTGTTGTGCCATTGACTCCCCAACAACACTGTTATCTACCAACACGCCCACTGACCAGAGTGCTGAGTATATATGGGGGTGATAACACACTGGAGAGATCCTGGGGTGCTTAGTATATATGGGGTGTTAGCACACTGGAGAGATCCTGGGGCGCTGAGTATACATGGGGGGATAGCACACTGGATAGATGCTGGGGTGCTGAGTATATATGGTGAGAATAGGGGTGATGTCAGGACACTAAAACATAACACACTACGTAATACCTAGTAACGTATATATCATTAATATGTAACATAGAGGTTAGAAGAAAGTCGTGCCTAAGCGAGAGGTCTAAAGGAACCAACTCTGCACATTCTCAGGTTAGGAATTTCACACACAGCACAGTAGAGGTTAGAAGAAAGTCGTGCCTAAGCAAGAGGTCTAAAGGAACCAACGCTGCACATTCTCAAGCTAGGAATTTCACACACAGCACAGCATGACGCCTGATGGAAACTCCCACAGGCTTGGAAAGTTTCCACACGTGCCCATATACATGACACATCCAGTCATATACAGGGGAAATGGAAGAGACAGGGCAGAATGGGTTAGGAGTGAGAGAGAGAGAGACAGTGGGACAAGGCAGGAACAGATCACGGGCATATAGTTAGCAAGCATAAAACCACTCTCACCTCAGTACTGCTCTTGTGAGGTATTTCCTTTGAAGAAATAAACTGCAATCAAACCCCAGACTCACCTTTATCTTTCTCCTGCCATACATGACTAGAACAAAGAACATTCTCTCCTTCTTCAAATCCCCACAGTCTAACACACTTTTGGAAAAGCTCGGCGATGGCTACGATATTTTATTTGGTGGCAGTAAACGTTAAGAACCACGTCCACAATTCTACAGTTGAGTCTACATTATCAAGACAGACACGAAAACCACTACAAGTTCGAGCCATACGACACTTCACAACTTTATACTGGCAGTGGTTAGACGATCTACAGTTACAACCAACCTCCCAATCTCTTCTTCTATCTACAACTATGTAAATCGACACTGGGGGCAAGCAGCGAACCAACAAACAACAAAACAATCTATTTACATCTCACAATAGTATCAACATTCAACACCCCGCTACGGCAATTCTATTCAGCCACGAGCTTCAGTTCTACGATTCACGATAAACTACAAGTATCTACGACTGCCACAAAACAAGCCACATCTGAAAGCAACAGTCATCAATCGAATTACACCGATGCAGCAGAAGACTCTCAGGAACTGCTACAACGATAAACCACAGTGATAAATGAAAGTCGATTAACGTCTCTATCAACAGTCAACGAGCAATATAAGATTCATCTGTATAATTAAAACAAGATACTATTTAATATTCAACTCTACAGTTAAAACAAGAGACAGTACTACTATTCTATAAGTGAACTACAAGTAGGTGAGACGGTAACCAGCATCAGCTACAAGTTCACATCATACACCAAGAAACTACAATTAAACGCCTTAAAAAAAAAAAAAAAAAAAAAACACACACACACACACACGGGCATTCAAGAAGCCTTCAATTCCACGATCATGTAATCACTGGCACTACAAGAATAGAGTGAGGAGGGACTGATTCAGGGGTGATGGGAGAGACAATGGAATAACAACCAGAACCAGCCCTGACTCACCACTCACCTCACACACCACACTTACCATTACTCACCGCTACTCCATCACCACCACCAACAGCTACCAGAATGAGGAGTCAGCTTGCGTTGTGCCAGCATTTGATGAGAACACTAACACATTAGTCAACCATGATCTGACGCCACCATCACCACCACGCTCATCATTCCCACCACAGTTAAAATTTATATACAATACACAGTGATAGACACAGCGATAGACAAACATTCTGCACAAACATATAATACTTGCTTTATAGTTACAGCTTTTGTACATATACCTACTTCAATTTTCTACGTTGTCAATCACTAAGTACTTGCAGCAACAATAACAATTATATACTCTATATATACATTCATTTACTAGAACATTCATACAAAAAATAAGTGTTTCATGTGTACAACTAGGCAACATTCCATTTCCAAAGTGATAAAAAAAATATGCAATCATATTAACCCAGTGAGCGATTAAAAGAACTGTAATAAACAGTTATCTAGTGGCAACAGACAGATCAAATTAAAGGAAAATCCGTAAGAGAGGGAAAAAAGTGGCCAACACGAATGAAGTTAGCAGGAATGAACTAGCTCTTTCACACATTTGTGAGGACAAAGATTTGCACACAGTGCTGACACAGACATTGTCCACCACAGGTACAAACAAGCACCAAGTCAGTGTCTATAGTTAATGTTGTACATACTATCTATCTATCTATTGCCGGACGCCTTAACCCCTTATACGGGGTGGCCACAAACAAATCGCCTCCATGTCACCCTGTCCCCCGCCATTTCACTGCCCTGCTTCCAGTTCACGCCCCCTTCTATCATACACATCTCCACTCCATCCTTCCATCTCATCTTTGGCCTTCCTCTCCCTCTCTCCGCCTCCATCTCACTCACATACACTCTCCTCATCAGTCTGTCACTCTCCACCCTCTCCACGTGGCCAAATCACTTCAGTGTGTTTCGCCTAACGCTTCCTATCACATCTACATCCACATCACAACGCTCCTTCACATCCTCATTTGTCAGTCTGTCTCTCCATGTCACTCCACAGGCGCCTCTCAAATAACTCATTTCCACTGCTCTCACTCTTGACTTTTGTCCCTCCAACAACGTCCAAGCTTCACTTCCATACGTTAGAGTTGGTATCACAATACTGTCATGTAATAACTTTTTCACTTCCATGCTCACTTCCCTGTTTCTTATCACTGTCTTCAAGGAACCAGCAACCTTTTTTCCTAGTTGTACCCTTTCAAGCACTTCACCCTCCAGACTTCCATCCTTACTCATCACACTACCCAACTACTTAAATGTACTCACATTTTCCATTTCCTCCTCATCCAACCTCACTGTACATTCACTGACTTCATCTCTCTCGAATACCATAACTTTACTCTTCCCTACATTCATCTTTAGATTCCGTTTCTTACACACTCTCCCAAACTCATCCACCATACCTTGCAGCTCCCCTTCGTCTTCACCTAACAAAACAGTATCATCTGCAAACAACAGTACAGGGAGTTTCCAAACACTGCCCTTTTCTCATTAGGGCCACTCCAACATCCACTGCCTTACCTTGTATCTCTTTCATTACCCCATTAATAAACAGACTGAACAACCATGAAGACATGACACATCCTTGTTTCAATCCAACCTTCAAATGGAAAAGCTCTCTCAGTTCACTATCCACACGCACTGCAGCCTTAGCACCCTCACACATACTTTTCATAGCATTCAACAACTTCCCATCTACTCCATATATTCTTAATACATTCCAAAATCCTTGTCTATCCACCCTCTCATATGCTTTCTCCAAATCCATGAAGGCCACATACAACTTCTTTCCCTTCTCTAGAAACTTTTCCTCTAGAGATCTAAGAATGAATATCTGATCTACACAACCTCTTCCCTTTCTAAATCCTCCCTGTTCTTCTTCAACTAATTCCTCTGTTATTTTCCTAACTCTGTCAATAAGTATCCTACCGTATACTTTTCCTATTACACTAAGAAGACAAATAGCTCTATGATTATCACACACTTCTTTTTCCCCTTTCCCTTCGTACAAGGGAATAATTATGCCTGACTTCCAATCCTCCGGGATTCTACCTTCTTCCCAGGCCAATCTGCACATCTTCCACATCCATTCTACTACCATCTCTCCCCCATGCTTCAGCATTTCACCACACATTCCATCAATTCCTGGGGCTTTCCCCATTTTGACTTTCTTCATTGCTTCCACAACTTTCATCCTACTGATTTCTTCCTGTCTTCTCACCTCCCTCCTTCTCTCAGCCATTCCCCAGCCACTTATACTCGCATTATTTTCATTCTCTATGTTTGACAATTCATTAAAGTGTTCTCTCCATCTGCTCACTTTTTCTCCCTTCTCAACTAGTAATCTACCATTTATATCTCTCACTCCCCTACTAACTTCACTGCCACCCTGTCTGACTCTCCTTACCTCATTCCAGAACATTTTCTTACATTCCCTCCACTTTACACTCAAATTCCTTCCAAATTCCTCATCCACTCGCTTTTTACTCTCTCTTGCTAATCTTTTCGCCTCTCTCTTCCTTTCTACATATAACTCTCTCTTCCGTCTCTCATCTTCTTCCACGCTCCTATTTCTCATCCATTCGTTATATGTTCTTTTTTCTTTTGTGCCACATCCTGTCTCACCTCTTCATTCCACCATGCTGTTCCTTGCACCCCCCTTTCGTCTTCTCACCCCACACACCAACTCACATGCTGCACATATTTCTTCTGTGAATATCTTGCACACACCTTCCACGTCCCCCATCTGCTTCAGTTCATATTTACCCAATCGTTCCTCCACTTCTCTCTTGTATTCTGCCTTTTTCTCATCCTCTTGTAATTTTTCCACTCTCCGTGCATATACTCCTTCCTCCCGTCCTTCCCTACTTTTATTTCTCCATTTCACTTGGACCTCGATTCTGACCACCACTTGGTGGTGATGAGAAAGTCCACTCCCCCAACCTCTACTGTATAAGCTCTTGCATCCATTACACATCTTTGCATCCTTTCATCCACACGCACATAATCATTCATTGCCTTCCTTTCATGCAGTTCTCCATCCACCCTTCTCATCACTCGCCATGTATACGTGTGGATCATTTTGTGCCTGAAGAGGGTATTGGCTATCACCAACCCTCTCCCGGCACACACACACACACACACACACACACACACATATATATATATATATATATATATATATATATATATACCTAGGCTGCTTCCCCTAAGGAAGGGGAGGTAGCCGTGACAGGACGACACACTCCCCATTTACTCATCCATTCAAACACATTCATTCACATCTTAGCCCGAAAGGGGAGAACGGACAGATCCTCGCCGCACCACACCGCACAAGGGTCAACTGTGCAATGGTATCAGTGACATCCACAGCAGAGCCCGACAGCAGAACTGGTTTACCCGTGCCACATCATAACAGACCCAACCCATTACCCGCACCTGACCTGAGCTGATCAGACCAAATGCAGGAGAATATCCCCTCAGGGCTGCGTCATCACTTATTCATTCACAGTTTCTCTCCATTTATTTCTGTCATGCACAGCCACTCTTCCTTGCTCAACAGACATCCCTCTCGCATCCAGCGCTCTCTTCACACTGTCCATCCATCCTATTCGTGGTCTTCATCTCAGCCTTACACCTCTCACATCAGATCTAGTTATCTTTTTCACCAATCGCTCATTATCCATTCTCTCCATATGCCCAAACCATCGCAACACCCTCTGCCCAACTCTACCAGCCATCTCCCGAACAACTCCAGATCTCCTTCGCACTTCATCATTTCGCACGCGATCCATACGCGTCACTCCACACATATTCCTCAGACACCTCATATATATATATATATATATATATATATATATATATATATATATATATATTGTTACGGAACAGAGAAAGATAATGTACACTATAAGTGAGAATACTAAAAATCACTACTGTCCTGTAAAGTTCCAGGTTCAAAACAAAGAGTTAGGTAAAATTACAAGTTAAAGTTTAATGCTCAAACTAACAACAAAACATTCATGACTCATAAGGATAATGTAATGGCAAAAACAGGTTAAATATATGGTTAACTGCAATAGCCTCTATTAACACGAAATTAGCAAGAGTAAATTTATCTAAGTAAGCCCTGATAAAATGAAAATACACTAGGTAATGCTCAGTTAATGCGAGATAAATTATTACAGATACAAAGTATTATTAATGATGGCTGACAATAAGAACTCTACACAAATTACAAAAACCTTACTAGGCCCAAGAATGAACCCTATGCTACACAGTACAAGAAAAAATGCAACAACAGTTATACTCAAATTACACACAGCTGCTAGATGGTTGGAGACTTCCCGAGAACTCATAATAATAACTGTACAGGGGAGGATAGAGATGTGAACAAAATGAGGAGCAGATCTAAGTGGCAATGATGCAGAGACTGAGCTCATTATATAGGGGCCAGCAGAGCTTGATACAACTTGTAAGAAGGACGCGCAAATGAAGCCACGGGGACAAAGAGTTGACAATCCCGCTCTGAACAACAGAAATGACGACTTACTCTACTATAACGGTAGAAGGGGGGAACTGAGGCAGAACACGCTCGTGATCAAACATGCAGCATACTGTGCGTTAAAATTACACAAAGGATGATGAAATCATAGGCTATGTAACACCTCCCCACAAAGAAAAAGAAATTTACAAAGGAAATTTCTTATTACTCTAAAACAATCTGTCTAAAGTCTAGATAAGCAATCTGCAATAACATTTTCTTTCCCCTTGACATGTTGTATGTCTAATGAATACTCCTGAAGAAGTAGACTCCATCTTGTCAATCTCTGATTTTTATCTTTAAACTTACTAAGGAATTTCAGTGGGTTATGATCGGTATAAATGACTATGGGGTCAAAACCAGAACACAAATCAAATGAAAACTGCTGTAAACCCAAAATCAAGGCCAAAAGCTCTTTTAAAATAGGTGAGTAGTTCTTTTGAGGTGGAGTGAACTTCTTTCTGTAATAAGATACAGGGTGTTCAATACCCTGATCATCCTCTTGCAGCAAAACAGCCCCAGCTCCTGTATCACTTGCATCAACAGCCATCTTAAAAGGCTTAGCAAAATTTGGAGTAGCGAGCACTGCCTGACTTAATAGAATAGCTTTAAGTTTGTTGAAAGAGGATTCACAGTTATCGGTTCAGACAAATTTAACTCCCTTTTTCAGTAGGTCTGTAAGTGGTGATACAAGAATTGAAAAGTTAAGAACAAATCTCCTGTAATAACCTACCATTCCCAAAAATTTTTGTAGCTCTTTCCTACTTTTAGGTCTGGGAAGATCACTTATAACCTGAACCTTAGCTCCTGGTGGTGCAACATGTCCATCACCAATTACATACCCGAGGTACTGAACTTTAGCTTGACCAAACTCACACTTTGATAAATTAGCTACAAGATTAGCCTGAACTAAACGCTCAAGAAATTTACTGACATGGCATAGGTGATCTTTCCAGTTGTCACTGAAGATTAATACATCATCAATATAAACAACACACCCTGCCAAACCCTCTGTTACAACATTCATGAGCTTCTGAAATGTGGCTGGTGCATTCTTCATACCATATGGCATTATGGAACATGCAAAAGTCTTTCCTAGTGTTACAAAACATGAGATCTCCCTAGCACGTTCAGTCATAGGTACTTGCCAGTATCCCTTTAACAAATCAAACATACTTATGTACCTAGCCTTTCCGATCTTGTCTATGCAATCTTCCACATGAGGGAGAGGGTAAGTGTCTGTTTTGGTGATCTGATTAACACATCTGTAGTCGATGCAAAGCCGCTGTGACCCACCTGGCTCAGGGACTAGAGTGACAGGAGAACTCCACTCGCTCTGACAGGACTCAATCATCTTGTGGTCCAACAGGTAGCCAAGCTCCTTCTGGATGAGAGGAACTTTCACTGGGTTCACACGGTAAGGAGGCAATTTAATTGGCTTTGCGTCTCCAACATCGACATCATGCATCAACACAGTGGTTCTTCCTGGAGTGGCACGGAATACTTGCGGGTACTCCTGCAGTAATGCCGAACCTCCTGCCTTTCCTCGGGAGGTAGATGAGAAAGCTTAGTATGGAGATCATTCATGATATCAGGATTCTTCCCCAAACTATCACTCAGGCTCATACTGCATGGGAGAGCTTCACTTGCAGACTCGGGTGGAACAGCTACAGTGGAGACTGGATTATTTTCGTCCCGCCTGTGATATAACTTTAGCATGTTGATGTGACATAGTTGCTTGTTCTTTCTACGATCTGGTGTGGCGATGACATAGTTGACATCACTGAGTTTCTTCTCCACGAAATAAGGACCACTAAACTTGGCTTGAAGAGGTTGCCCATGAACCGGTAGCAGAATCAAAACCTAATCTCCTGGCTGAAAGTGGCGTAACCTGGACTTCTTATCATACCAAGTCTTCATCTTCTCCTGAGCAGTTCCTAAATTCTCTCTCGCCAGCTGTAAAGCAATGGACAGCCGTTCTTTGAACTTCATCACATGCTCCAGCAGGTTGACATCATCTTCCTCCGACAGCCAGCATTCCTTGAGTAACTTAAGGGGTCCTCTTACCTCATGGCCAAACAGTAGTTCAAAAAGTGAGAAGCCCAGTGCCTCCTGAATCCGAGCCTGAGATTCAGCCTCCTTAGCATTTGCTTGAAATTCAGCCTCCTTAACACAAGCTTCCTTAGCCTGAGACTCAGCCTCCTTAGCACGTGCTTGAAATTCAGCTTCCTTCACACGACCCTCCTGCAGAGTTAGCTGTAACTTAGCTAATTCAATCTGCGTTTGCTCATTTGGAGGAGTTACATTAAACAAGCTTTTATTAATCATGCCAACAATTTGATCTTTAGATTGATGAGAGCAAACAGCAATTCCCAATTGTTAAGCAACAAGCTTAAGTTCATTCTTTGTTCTGTTTTCTACATCACACACTGTTTGCACATTTGACAAAAAATCTTTGGCTTCATCAAGTGTAATAATAGTAGACATCATGAAAAAATCACAGTGACAAAATATCAAGCAATATCCTTATGATAATATCCTGAATATCCTGGCGAGGTCGCCAAATTTATGTTACGGAACAGAGAAAGATAATGTACACTTTAATTGAGAATACTAAAAATCACTACTGTCCTTTAAAGTTCCAGGTTCAAAACAAAGAGTTAGGTAAAATTACAAGTTAAAGTTTAATGCTCAAACTAACAACAAAACATTCAGGACTCATAAGGATAATGTAATGGCAAAAAACAGGTTAAATATATGGTTAACTGCAATAGCCTCTATTAGCACGAAATTAGCAAGAGTAAATTTATCTAAGTCAGCCCTGATAAAATGAAAATACTCTGGGTAATGCTCAGTTAATGCAAGATAAATTATTACAGATACAAAGTATTATTAATGATGGCTGACAATAAGAACTCTACACAAATTACAAAAACCTCACTAGGCCCAAGAATTAACCCTATGCTACACAGTACAAGAAAAAATGCAACAACAGTTATACTCAAATTACACACAGCTGCTAGATGGTTGGAGACTTCCTGAGAACTCACGATAATAACTGTACAGGGGAGGATAGAGATGTGAACAAAATGAGGAGCAGATCTAAGTGGCAATGATGCAGAGACTGAGCTCATTATATAGGGGCCAGCAGAGCTTGATACAACTTGTAAGAAGGACGCGCAAATGAAGCCACGGGGACAAAGAGTTGACAATCCCGCTCTGAACAACAGAAATGACGACTTACTCTACTATAACGGTAGAAGGGGGGAACTGAGGCAGAACACGCTCGTGATCAAACATGCAGCATACTGTGCGTTAAAATTACACAAAGGATGATGAAATCATAGGCTATGTAACACCTCCCCACAAAGAAAAAGAAATTTACAAAGGAAATTTCTTATTACTGTAAAACAATCTGTCTAAAGTCTAGATAAGCAATCTGCAATAACATTTTCTTTCCCCTTGACATGTTGTATGTCTAATGAATACTCCTGAAGAAGTAGACTCCATCTTGTCAATCTCTGATTTTTATCTTTAAACTTACTAAGGAATTTCAGTGGGTTATGATCGGTATAAATGACTATGGGGTCAAAACCAGAACACAAATAAAATGAAAACTGCTATAAACCCAAAATCAAGGCCAAAAGCTCTTTTAAAATAGGTGAGTAGTTCTTTTGAGGTGGAGTGAACTTCTTACTGTAATAAGATACAGGGTGTTCAATACCCTGATCATCCTCTTGCAGCAAAACAGCCCCAGCTCCTGTATCACTTGCATCAACAGCCATCTTAAAAGGCTTAGCAAAATTTGGAGTAGCGAGCACTGGCTGACTTAATAGAATAGCTTTGAGTTTATTGAAAGAGGATTCACAGTTATCGGTCCAGACAAATTTAACTCCCTTTTTCAGTAGGTCTGTAAGTGGTGATACAAGAATTGAAAAGTTAAGAACAAATCTCCTGTAATAACCTACCATTCCCAAAAATCTTTGTAGCTCTTTCCTACTTTTAGGTCTGGGAAGATCACTTATAACCTGAACCTTAGCTCCTGGTGGTGCAACATGTCCATCACCAATTACATACCCGAGGTACTGAACTTTAGCTTGACCAAACTCACACTTTCATAAATTAGCTACAAGATTAGCCTGAACTAAACGCTCAAGAAATTTACTGACATGGCATAGGTGATCTTTCCAGTTGTCACTGAAGATTAATACATCATCAATATAAACAACACACCCTGCCAAACCCTCTGTTACAACATTCATGAGCTTCTGAAATGTGGCTGGTGCATTCTTCATACCATATGGCATTATGGAACATGCAAAAGTCTTTCCTAGTGTTACAAAACATGAGATCTCCCTAGCACGTTCAGTCATAGGTACTTGCCAGTATCCCTTTAACAAATCAAACATACTTATGTACCTAGCCTTTCCGATCTTGTCTATGCAATCTTCCACACGAGGGAGAGGGTAAGTGTCTGTTTTGGTGATCTGATTAACACGTCTGTAGTCGATGCAAAGCCGCTGTGACCCACCTGGCTTAGGGACTAGAGTGACAGGAGAACTCCACTCACTCTGACAGGGCTCAATCATCTTGTGGTCCTTCTGGATGAGAGGAACTTTCACTGGGTTCACACGGTAAGGAGGCAATTTAATTGGCTTTGCGTCTCCAACATCGACATCATGCATCAACACAGTGGTTCTTCCTGGAGTGGCACGGAATACTTGCGGGTACTCCTGCAGTAATGCCGACAACTCCTGCTTTTCCTCGGGAGGTAGATGAGAAAGCTTAGTCTGGATATCATTCATGATATCAGGATTCTTCCCCAAACTATCACTCAGGCTCATACTGCATGGGAGAGCTTGACTTGCAGACTCGGGTGGAACAGCTACAGTGGAGACTGGATTATTTTCGTCCCGCCTGTGATATAACTTTAGCATGTTGATGTGACATATTTGCTTGTTCTTTCTACGATCTGGTGTGGCGATGACATAGTTGACATCACTGAGTTGCTTCTCCACGAAATAAGGACCACTAAACTTGGCTTGAAGAGGTTGCCCATGAACCGGTAGCAGAATCAAAACCTGATCTCCTGGCTGAAAGTGGCGTAACCTGGACTTCTTATCATACCAAGTCTTCATCTTCTCCTGAGCAGCTCCTAAATTCTCTCTCGCCAGCTGTAAAGCAGTGGACAGCCGTTCTTTGAACTTCATCACATACTCCAGCAGGTTGACATCATCTTCCTCCGACAGCCAGCATTCCTTGAGTAACTTAAGGGGTCCTCTTACTTCATGGCCAAACAGTAGTTCAAAAGGTGAGAAGCCCAGTGATTCATTTGGAGATTCTCTTGCAGCAAACACAACAAATGGAAGACCTTTATCCCAGTCTTTCTGATGTTCCAAACAGTATTTCTTGAGCATCGATTTGAGTGTTTGATGATATCTCTCCAACGCTCCTTGGGTTTGGGGATGGTAAGCTGAAGACGTGATCTGGGTGATGCCCAACTCTTTCAGAGACTGCTTGAAAACGTTTGACATGAAATTACTTCCCCGGTCTGACTGTACCTCCTTGGGCAGACCAAACTTTGTGAAGAACCCTAGCATTTCCTTAACCACGTTCTTTGCTGAGATATTTCTAAGTGGAATGGCTTCAGGATAACGAGTAGCCATATCAATCATGGTCAACACATAAGAAAATCCTGAAGAAGTCTTAGGAAGAGGGCCCACAATATCCACCAACACACGGGTGAAAGGCGCCTCAAAAGGAGGAATGGGAACTAGAGGTGCAACCTTTTCGGTCTGATTACACTTCCCCACAACTTGACAGGTGTGACAAGACTTACAATACCAGGAAACATCCTTGAAGATACCTGGCCAGTAGAAGTGTTTCAAAATGCGTGCCACAGTCTTCCTCACTCGAAGGTGTCCTGCCAAACTGGAATCATGAGCCACTCTAATGATATCCTGCTTACAAATACGAGGGATGACAACTTGATGTACAACCTCCTATTCACAGTCGGCTGATGCTGTTGGGGGTCTCCACTTCCTCATAAGTACTCCTGACTTTACATAATAACAAGTAGAAGCACCGACTGACTCTTCTTCACTGTAAGCAGAGTTAGCTAGACCTTTCAACTCAGGGTCAGCAACCTGCAACTCAACCAACTCTTGACGAGACAAATTATCAACACTACGGGGTACTGCCTCATCTGGTGAGTGGTCTAAATTAGCAAGAAAAGTGTCAGCTAGGATAACATCATCATCATCATTATCCTCTAAATCACCAGTAACTTTAGACTTAGCCCTAGTGACAGCACATGCAGGGAACACATCAGGGACATCACAATCCTGGGACGCAGCCACTGGCTCACTAGACAACTGAGGAGCTGGACACACTTGACTTCCACCAATATCATTTCCAAGTAAGAAAGTTACACCTGACATTGGGAGTGTCTCAACCAACCCAACCATAACGGAACCATTAACAAAACCAGACTCTAAATTCACTCTGCACAGAGGGACAGAGAAGTAATTATTCCCTACACCTTGTAAGATTACAGTTTCATCAGAGGAATTAACATTAGAGCCTAGAACACTGGTCAGCATAAGGGATTGGCAAGCACCTGTATCACGATATATTTGAACTGATTTCCTGTCATTACTGTCCAGAGGACTGACAAAACCATCAGACAGGAAATTAGCACATGAACTCTTGAGAGTGTCACCCACGTTACTGCTCAAAAGAGAAGTTCCATCATGAGAATTTAAGTTACCCCTCAAAGCAGGTTCAATTAACTCAATTAAAGAATTCTGGGAACTCTCAAGAGTGGACACTAGACCAATTGACTGAATATTTAAAGACTCCTTTTTGTTCACATCACGCTGTCTCCTGAAACATTTCTCCGTAGTATGACCAAGCTTACTACAATAAGTACATTTACTTTTCTGAAATCTAGAGGTGAAGCTGGTATTTACTTCCTGAGAAACATCATCTTTATTCTCTTTCCTGTTACCTGTACTCTGAGTAAAGGCAATGTATTTACTCTCAGCTTTCCCTTATTCTTTAGAATATCTCTTGTGAGTGAGGACATATTCATCAGCTAAAACTGCAGCATCAGACAAATTATCTATTCATTTCTCATCAAGATATAGGCTTACATCTTTACTAATACACCTTTTGAAGTCCTGCAGCAAAATCATCTGCTTAAATTTACCAAAATCAGAATCCACATTCTTAGAATTTAACCACTGCTCTAACAGATCTTCTTTGATTTTTGCATACTCAACATGGGATTGCTTATCTTGCTCATAGGTTGTCCTAAATTTTACTCTATAGGCTTCAGGAACAAGCTCATAGGCCTTAAGAATCAAGCACTTAACTACATCATAATTATCAGATTGATCTTGAGGCAAAGATGCATAAGTTACTTGAGCTTTACCGGTGAGAACAGTTTGAAGGAGTACTGGCCAATACTCCTTGGGCCAATTAAAACCTGTAGCTACCCTCTCAAACAACTGAAAATACTTTGTTAAATCAGATTCATTAAAAGGAGGGACAAGTTTAACATTTTTAGCCACATCAAAATCATCAGAGCTAGATGATCCAGTTCCACATTGTTTCATGCGATACTCATGGTCTGCCTGAATCCTGGCAAGTTCAGCTTGTGCCTGTATCTGTGCCTCCTGAATACGAGCATTTGCCTGAAATTCAGCCTCATTAGCTTTTGCCTCCTGCAGGGCTAGCTGTAACTTAGCTAATTCAATCTGCGTTTGCTCATTTGGAGGAGTTACATTAAACAATCTTTCATTAATCATGTCAACAATTTGATCTTTAGAATGATGAGAGCGAACAGCAATTCCCAATTGTTGAGCAACAAGCTTAAGTTCATTCTTTGTTCTGTTCTCTACATCACACACTGTTTGCACATTTGACAAAAAATCTTTGGCTTCATCAAGTGTAGTAATAGTAGACATCATGAATAAATCACAGTCACAAAATATCAAGCAATATCCTTACGACAATATCCTGAATATCCTGATATGAGGTCGCCAAATTTATGTTACGGAACAGAGAAAGATAACGTACACTTTAAGTGAGAATACTAAGAGTCACTACTGTCCCGTAAAGTTCCAGGTTCAAAACAAAAGAGTTAGGTAAAATTACAAGTTAAAGTTTAATGCTCAAACTAACACAAAACATTCAGGACTCATAAGGATAATGTAATGGCAAAAAACAGGTTAAATATATGGTTAACTGCAATAGTCTCTATTAACACGAAATTAGCAAGAGTAAATTTATCTAAGTCAGCCCTGATAAAATGAGATACCAGATAATACTCAGTGAATGCCAGATAAATTATTACAGATACAAACTATTATCAAAAATGACTGACATAAAACCCAACATCAATCAAAAACCTCACTAGGCCTAAGAATTAACCTTATGCTACACAGTACAAGAAAAAATGCAACAACACTTATACTCAAATTACACACAGCTGCTAGATGTTTGGAGATTTCTTGAGCACTCACAATAATAATATCTGCACAGGGGAGGAGAGATGTGAACAAAATGAGGAGTAGATCTAAGTGGCAATGATGCAGAGACTGAGCTCATTATATAGGGGCCGGCAGAGCTTGATACAACTTGTAAGAAGGACGCGCAAATGAAGCGATGGGGACAGACAGTTGACAATCCCGCACTGAATAACAGAAAGGACGACTTACTCTACTATAACGGTAGAAGGGGGGGACTGAGGGAGAACACGCTCGTGATCAAACATGCAGCAACTGTGCGTTAAAATTACACAAAGGATGATGAAATTATAGGCTATGTAAAAATATATATATATATATATATATATATATATATATATATATATATATATATAAAACCAATTACTTCCTGACACACACTAATGGATATTCTAGCATTGGCAGTATTTCTGTGTGAAGAATATGTAATTTAAAGAGGATGGTAAAGTACAAATCATTGCATTATATACTAATGACCATGGATAATACCAAATAGCAATTAAAATATTTGTATAACTGAAAGCTTAAACTGATTTCTGTGTGTGTGTGTGTGTGTGTGTGTGTGTGTGTGTGTGTGTGTGTGTGTGTGTGTCCGACTCTGGGCATAGGCTTCACAGCCTGCTCTCAAGGCCCAGTAGTCCTCCTACATACCACATACCTCTCTACATGTCACCGCTTCGGCGCTAACACCCACCGTCCATATTGAATACATGCTAGGGCTGTCTCATACAAGAACAGCCGTCTGTTCTTTTTTTGACAAGTCTTTCGTTTCATCAACCATAACTGTAAAGTACTTGGCTTCTTATGCTTCAGCACAAATTGTGTCTTTGATATGTCTTCCAACAACTGACATCAGACTCATTCGGGTATTGAGGACTTGTGTGATAGCCATATCGTCGATGTAACTTTTGTTTTAGACAGGGATTTGATTCAGCAATTAGGTGAAGAATTGCTACAAAGTTTCCCGAATTCAATGGCTCACCACCCTCATTATGTCTACGAAAAGACAGGTACGTACTTCCTAAGATGAATAAAAGCTTTTTATGATAGCCAGAATACAATAAAAAAGGCAACTTGATGCTGAAGTTACTGTAACTGAACAGCGGGCTAGGAACATATTTACATTGACATCCTTTAATATACCTAGTAAATTATTGTGATTATTATTCACACACACACACACACACACACACACACACACACACACACACACACACACACACACGATATATTTCACTCAAAACGTATTGAGGCTAAATAAAATTATTTTAACTTCACGGTGTTATCCTGAGATTTTTTCTTTTTTCATTAATTGTACTTGATTTGGAGGGCCCCCTCAGAAACCTTGTTGGGGGCGAGCGCCCCTCGCTGCCGCCCCCCCCCAAATGACGCCTCTGGATTTCAGTTGCCTTCTTTTTTACCCAAACATATATCACTGCCCTGAATGAAGAGAGAGAGAGAGAGAGAGAGAGAGAGAGAGAGAGATAGAGAGAGAGAGAGATTTATCAGCATCTCGCAAATGCCAAGCTTAATTTCTGTCGGCGAATTTTCAGCTTATTTCAGTGGTTTATACAGTATACAGCAGATATTATTTTTTCCTGCAGCCAAAACTTATACACCACTCAGCTGAAGGAAAGTTCACCATTTACAGGAGCTGATTATTTTTCTACATTTGTTAACATAACAAACTGTGTACTTAAGACAGTATTCTCATAGACCTGGTGAAGTGTTGTAAAACACACACACACACACACACACACACACATATATCTATATATATATATATATATATATATATATATATATATATATATATATATATATATATATATATATATATATTGTTACATAGCCTATGATTTCATCATCCTTTGTGTAATTCTAACGTACAGTGTGCTGCCTGTTTGATCACGAGCGTGTTCTACCTCACTCCCCCCTTCTACCGTTATAGTAAAGTCGTTCTTTCTGTTGTTCAGAGCGGGATTGTCAACTCTTTGTCCCCATGGCTTCATTTGCGCGTCCTTCTTACAAGTTGTATCAAGCTCTGCCGGCCCCTATATAATGAGCTCAGTCTCTACATTAATTGCCACTTAGATCTACTCCTCATTTTGTTCACATCTCTGTCCTCCCCTGTACAGTTATAATTGTGAGTGTTCAGGAAGTCTCCAACCATCTAGCAGCTGTGTAATTTGAGTATAAGTGTTATTGCATATTGTTCTTGTACTGTATAGCATAAGTTGTTAATTCGTAGGCCTAGTGATATTTTGTGATTCATGTGAGTGGATGTTAGCCATCATTAATAATATTTTGTATCTGTAATAATATATCTGGCATTCACTGAGTATTATCTGGTATCTCATTTTAACAGGGCTGACTTAGATAAATTTACTCTTGCTAATTTCGTGTTAATAGAGGCTATTGCAGTTAACCATATATTTAACCTGTTTTTTGCCATTACATTATCCTTATGAGTCCTGAATGTTTTGTTGTTAGTTTGAGCATTAAACTTTAACTTGTGATTTTACCTAACTCTTTTGTTTTGAACCTGGAACTTTACGGGACAGTAGTGATTTTTAGTATTCTCACTTAAAGTGTACATTATCTTTCTCTGTTCCGTAACACTATATATATGTATATATATATATATATATATATATATATATATATATATATATATATATATATATATATATATATATATATATATATATATATTGCCAGACGCCTCAATCCTGTTTGGGATGGCCACAAACAAATCGCCTCCAAGTCGCCCTGTCCCCCGCCATTTCACTGCCCTGCTCCTAACTCACACCCCCCTCTCTCATATACCTCTCCACCCCATCCCTCCATTTCATCCTCGGCCTCCCCCTTCCTCTTCCCTCCTCCACCTCACTCACATACAATCTCTTCGTCAGTCTTTCACCCTCCATCCTCTCCACATGGCCAAACCACCTCAGTGTGTTCCTCATAACGCTTCCTATCATATCCATATCCACACCACAACGCTCCTTTATATCCTCATTCGTCAGCCTGTCTCTCCATGTGACTCCATAGGCTCCTCTTAAATAACTCATTTCCACTGCTCTCACTCTTGACTTGTGTCCTTCCAACAACGTCCAAGCTTCACTTCCGTACGTTAGAGTTGGTATCACAATACTGTCATGTAGTAACTTTTTCACTTCCATGCTCACTTCCCTGTTTCTTATCACTGCTTCCAAAGAACCAGCAACCTTTCTTCCCTGCTGAACCCTTTCAAGCACTTCACCCTCCAAACCTCCATCCTTACTCATCACACTACCCAAGTACTTAAACGTACTCACATTTTCCAATTCCTCACCATCCAACCTCGCTGTACATTCACTGACTTCACCTCTCTCAAAGACCATCACTTTACTCTTCTCTACATTCACCTTTAGATTCCGTTTCTTACACACTATCTCAAACTCATCCACCAAGCCTTGCAGCTCCCCTTCGTCTTCACTCAACAACACAGTATCATCTGCAAACAACAGTACAGGGAGTTTCCAAACACTATCCTCTCTCACCAGGGCCATTCCAACATCCACTACTCTACCTTGTACCTCTTTTATTACCCCATCCATGTACAGATTGAACAACCATGGAGACATGACACATCCCTGTTTCAACCCAACTTTCAAAGAGAAAAATTCACTTAGTTCACCATCCACAGGCATTGCAGCCTTCACACCATCGTACATACTCTCCACAGCATTCAACAACTTCCCATCTACTCCATATATTCTTAACACTCTCCACAATCCTTGTCTATCCACCCTGTCATATGCTTTCTCCAAATCCATGAAAGCCGCATACAACTTCTTTCCCTTATCTAGAAACTTTTCCACTAAAGATCTAAGAATGACTATCTGATCCACACAACCTCTTCCCTTCCTAAAGCCTCCCTGTTCTTCTCCAACTAATTTCTCTGTTCTTTCTCTAACTCTGTCAATAAGTATCCTACCATACACTTTTCCTATTATACTAACAAGACAAATGCCCCTATGATTACCACACACTTCTTTTTCCCCTTTTCCTTTGTACAAGGGAATAATTATACCTGACTTCCAATCCTCCGGGACTCTACCTTCCTACCAGGCCAATCTGCATATCTTCCACATCCATTCTACTACCATCTCTCCCCCATGGTTCAGCATTTTACCACACACTCCATCAATTCCTGGGGCTTTCCCCGATTTAACTTTCTTCATTGCTTCCACAACTTCTATCCTACTGATTTCTTCCTGTCTTTTCATCTCGCTCCTTCTCCCAGCCATTCCCCAGCCACTTATACTCGCATTACTTCCATCCTCTATGTTCAACAATTCCTTAAAGTGTTTTCTCCATCTGCTCACTTTTTCTCCCTTCTCAACTAGTAATCTACCATTTTTATTTTTCATTCCCCTACTGCCTTCACTTCCACCCTGTGTTACTCTTTTCACCTCTTTCCAGAACATTTTCTTACAGTCCCTCCACTTTACACTCAAATTCCTTTCAAATTCCTCATCCACTCTCTTCTTACTCTCTCTTACTAATCTTTTCACCTCTCTCTTTCCTTCTACATATAACTCTCTCTTCCGCCTCTCAACTTCTTCCACTCCCCTATTTCTCATCCATTCATTATATGTTTTTTTCTTGTGTGCCACAGCCTGTTTCACCTCTCAGTCCACCACGCTGTTCCTTGCACCCCCTTCCGTCTTCTCTTCGCTCCAGACACCACATCACATGCTGCACATATTTCTTCTGTAAATATCCTACACACACCTTCCACGTCTCCCATCTGCTCCATTTCATATTTGCCCAATCGTTCCTCCACTTCTCTCTTATATTCTGCCTTTTTCTCATCCTCTTGTAACCTTTCCATTCTCCTTGCAACTACTCCTTCCTCTCGTCTTTCCCTTCTTCTATTCCTCCATCTTTCTTGAATTCTAATTCTGGCCACCACCAAGTAGTGGTCAGAAAGTCCACTCTCCCAACCTCTATAAACTCTTGCATCCATTACACATCTTCGCATCCTTTCATCCACACACACATGATCAATCATTGCCTTCCTTTCATTCAGTTCACCACCCACCCTTCTCATCACTCGCCATGTATACCTGTGGATCATTTTATGCCTGAAGAGGGTATTGGCTATCACCAACCCCCTCCCAGCACAAATGTCCACTAACGCACTCCGATTCTCATCTATCTCAGCAGGCACACCCCACTCACCAACTATTCCATCCACCTTCACATTCCCAACTTTACCATTCATATCACCAATCAAAAACACTCTCTCATTCCTTCCAAACTTTTCCATGCACACTTCTACATTTGTCCAGAACTCTTCTCCCACTCTTCTAGCACGATCTTGCGTTGGCGCATACACACACACAATCGCCCACATTTGTATTCCAACTTTCAACTTTACCCACACAATCCTTGACCCAACTGATCCATACTATCTTATGCTCCTCTTCCATCTTTTACTCACATCTATACATACTCCTTCCTTTGCCCTCTCATTCTCACCTACTCCTGCACGTATACCCCATCCATACTCCCATTCTCTCACACTTTCTCCTCTTCATTTTGTTTCAGTTATTCCACATACATCCACTTTCGCACCCTCAAGCACGTGACAATCTCTCTCTCTTTCACCTCATCATTCGCTCCCCTTACATTCCACGTTCCGATAACCATGTCCTTTGTCCGGTCCTTGGTCGTCATCGTTTGGTCAGTCCTTGTCCGAGGCTTAGTGTTTGTTTTTTTAGTTAGTTGTTTTCTTTTAATACTATATTTTGTAAAATCTCAGAGATGTAGAAGTAAGTTTATGAAGGGAAGGAACAAAAGAAAACTAGGGAGAATAAGGGATAGAATGAGAATAGTAAAAAGGTAAACAGGGAGGAAGAATGGAGGAATTACATAGGTATTTGAAAGAAGACATTGCTGACTGACCAAAGGCTTGGCTGTTTTATATTGAGAGTTGGTCGTTACAATATCACGAGCTGAACTTTCCTTTTTTACCATACATTTACCTTCATATTTCGCCTCCTCAGCCCGCACGCCAACTTAGGTCATTCATTTTATATATATCCGGTCATCTCCATCCACCTGCCTTATCTCAAGAGAGAAAAATGAATATTAAACAAAACAGAAAAGGAAACGAGGAACTTTAGATCTCAGAGAATTATTCAAACACCATGAACTGTTTCTGATTTTTTCTCTCTCTCTCTCTCTCTCTCTCTCTCTCTTTCTCTCGTTATTACAGCTGATCGGCCTTTATGTGTTGTTAAGGTGGTTGGGGAGCTAATTAGAGTTTAATTAATACTGTAGTATGGTACTCTAGGCTTGGCGGGGTTATTAATTGGTTGAGAGAGAGAGAGAGAGAGAGAGAGAGAGAGAGAGAGAGAGAGAGAGAGAGATGTAAAGAATCAGAGCAAAGCGATGTAGAGGAAGTGAAGGAGAGGAAGAGAGGATAATTTGGATGAGATATCATGTGAAGCAGAAATAAAAATGGTCTTCAGTGGACACAGGAAGGGAAAGAAAATGACTGTGGAAGAGTAATAACACAGGTAAATGTAGTGTGGAGAAAGACAATGACCACTGAGAGAGAGAGAGAGAGAGAGAGAGAGAGAGAGAGAGAGAGAGAGAGTTTATCCTCACTTTTAATAACTTTTCTTTTCATCCGCCTCTTCATTTTGCATTACACATTACCTTCACTTAACTCACTACCTTCTTCATTCTCTTTTATCTCACTTTTTCCATATCCCTTCTCACTGTCTCTCAGTCGTTTTAGTTTATACATGGAAATTAAAATGTTCATACATTATGTATCTATATATAATATTCTATGAATATGAAACATTGGGTGCGGTTAATGTACAGTACAGTGATAGGATCATTCATTCACTGCGTTAGAGGTACAAAGATGCAAGCATTTATATACACCTGTCTGCTAACTAACATGTGTCCCAACAACTCTTGAACACTTGTAAGTGATGTTCTTAGCCTGTTGAATCAATGTACATCTATTATATTTTATTCTTTCCACCATCAGTTTTTTTTGTTTTTTTTTTTTTCAGATTAGGAGAGTCCAGGTGTGGTGAAGGAGTGAATAAAAACCGTATTTAACTACTCCATTAAGAGAGACTTGTCTTAGTCTCAATAAATACGTCTGGAGATAGCAATTTAAAAAAAAAAAAAAAACAGAAGTACCTGTATGTCATTTGGCTGTATGAGTTTTACACACACACACACACACACACACACACACGTTTATTCTTGTCCTTCCCCTCGTCGCCGGGACGACAGCGCCATACCAGTTTTCCAATGTGCTTTTCCTTCTCTTGCCATTTTTCTGCCATTCTCCCTGTTTCCCCTTGTTTGTATTATTTCCTCTCGGTTTTCTCTTATATACTGGGCTGAAGGGATGTTTTGTGGGTCTCCTGATGGAATGTATTTAAAAAAAGATTCCGCTATCTTGATCCTAATATTTACTTTTATCTCCTAACATGTTTTCAATCGTGTCGCAGGTGTGAACTTGAATGCATCACCATGACATCCTGAAAAAGCCACACATCATGTGTGTGAATTTTGTACACAAGATAGCGGTCTCTCTACTTCGCCAAGCACACTCTCACCAACATTATGTGCATGAGACTCTGTTACTTACTAGTCAGGTGCACTTTCTCAGTACGTGACGAACGAGCGAGCGAGCGCCATGTTAGCACAATTTCCCTCTGATATATCAATCGCAGGGCTCTTCTCCTGGATGATTTCTACCTCGATGATTGTCGGCTATTAATTAAACTCAGATTCGCTCATTGAGTATTGAGCAGCACATATTATGAAGAGAAGAAAACCGAAGTTCTTAATATAGCTCAGAAATTGTTTGAGCAACATAAGTTCCAATTTTTTTTTTTTTTTTTTTTTTTACGTATCCGATTCTGGGCATAGGCTTCACAGCCTGCTATCAAAGCCCAGCAGTCCTCCTACATACCATACACCTCAACATGTCACCACTTCGGCACTAACACCCACCGTTTATATTGAATACATTCTAGAGCTGTTTCATACAGGACTGGTATATTGGTATTAGTGGGGGTATTTTTACGACATGTCGGCGGGTCTTCTGGTAGATCAGTAAAGCCTGATTTAATGACCTTCAGATCCTTAAACTGTTCCCTGCCACAGCGGGGATTTGAACCTTGGTCAGTTAGGACTGCAGGCCACCTCTCTACCGACTGAGCCACCGCGGCGCGAGTGCTGGTGTAAAGCGAGACGCCGTAGCATTCATCACACGCGCAATGCTAAGTTTTACAGTCTCCGCTACCAACCTGCCGTGTTGACGAAACTTTAACAATATAGACTTCGTTATTGATGAGATGATTAAAGTCAGAAATGGGGTGTTTTTCCTTGGCTATTTCACCATTAAAACATTGTAAAAACGTTAATGTAAAATTACAGGCTGAATCTCCGATATTTAATTGCTAGGGCTGATGCCATAAAAGACAGTGTTACGAAGAATCTTTTAATTTTATTTTGTAATTGAGGCGTTCACGGAATAGAGCCGAACACTTCCTTGGAAAACTCAAGACTCCAGGTGGGTTCTTATGCCTTTATTGGTGAGTTTTCAGTTGATAACAAAATGTATTTACTGAATAAATGTATAACATGTAGAAGGAAATTCAATTCGACTTCATATAGGAGTAAAGTTATTGGCTTCTGTTTAGTGTGACGGTCGGGTCGGGTCGGATCGGGGCGAGTCGCTCATTTCCAAACTTAACTGAGTAAAGATCGCTCGCTCGAACGTAATTATATTGTACCGTTTCAGTACTTCCCCAGCTTCGCAATGCGCTCTTTGTTTAGGTAGGAGAAGGGGATGAGGTAAGGAGGGGAAAAACGTTGTATTACTAGAAATGACTGAGAGGGGGAAGATCCGTGAAAGACTACAGGGAAAGCAAGAAGAGTTATAAATATAGGGGAGAAGGGAGGAAAAGAACATTATTTGGAAGATAAGGTGTGTGTGTGTGTGTGTGTGTGTGTGTGTGTGTGTGTGTGTGAGAGAGAGAGAGAGAGAGAGAGAGAGACTGACTATAAATGAAAGGTCATGTTTAAATTCATCATAATTTATTTGATATACATTCCATTTACATATTGATGAACTGATGTACACATTCCCTTTTGGCACCAGAGCACCGGATATATGGCCATTTATTTTTCACCGATATCACCATTCACGCGTTTAATAACTGTGCTATTATTATATAACTTGCATCTCTATATACTTTTTCCTGCATATAATAATAGGAATTCCGGTAAATGACATTTGATAAACACGTATAGGTTAGGTTTATGATAAATATAAGAGAATGTGTGGGTATATTTAAACTCAGTTTCATTCATTTCCTTAGTTCACGTTGCTCATTTCCTTTATTCCCACTGTCTACGGCTACACACATGTATAATAAGTATATAATTCACCCATTAATATGACAGTTATGTAAGTCCCCTCTTTGTTGGAGTGAAATGGTGATTTTTACATTATCAGCTGCACACACACACACACACACACGCACGCACACACACACACACACACACACACACACACACACACACACACACACACACACACACACACACACACACACATATCTCCCAAGTCCAGTCTTCCAGTGGACAGTTTCAAAAGCTATTCTTCATCAAGCTTCGGAAATTGTACATTTTTCCTCAAACATCTGCAATTCTCTCTCTTTGTTTTCTCTTTCTGATTCCGTCCGCTTCTCTCATTCCTTCATCTCTTCTGTTTCGTTTCGTTTGTTTTTCCTTCATTTCCCATTTCTTCTCATCGTGATCCCATTCTTCTTAATGATCCCAATCCTACTTCTCCTCCTACTATTCCTCCAGGCTTCGAATGCTTCTTCACTCACCATTTGCTTTTTTACTTCTTAACTTCACTTTCTTCCAACTCTCCTCTCTGTTTCTGTTTCTGTTTTTCTCAGGTCCTCTCTCTGTTGTCATCTTTGACCTTATCCATTTCACTGTTGGTGTTCCTCCGGCCTTCCTTCGCCATCCGTCGTAGGTCTCCTTCTCTTATAACTTCAGTTATAGCCTCCTTTCTCTGTCTGTCTATGTTTCTTTGCGTTCCATCTATCTTCTGTTTGCCTTCTAAAATTCTATACATATTTTATATGAAAATTCATCATTCGCCCCTCCCCCGTCTCTCTCTCTCTCTCTCTCTCTCTCTCTCTCTCTCTCTCTCTCTCTCTCTCTCTCTCACTGACTATCTTCATATCATTGCCACTGTGGAAATGAACCTCGTACCAACACTGGAAGCCTCCCACTGGAACACTGGCTGATTGGAAGCCACTCGTTTGCAGAGAGAGAGAGAGAGAGAGAGGGGGGGGGGGCCGCAGGAAGAGTGCAACAAAAACAAAAATGACGGTTTAAGGATTCAGCCTAATCATATCCTCTGTTTGAATTAAGACGAGGGAAGTGACAGTGTGTGTGTGGGGGGGGGGGTTGGAAGGAGTGTGTGGGATGGATTTACAATACAGTATGAGGATGACGAAGGCTGGGGTGAATGTAAGAGGAAAAGGAGAATAATGGTGTTTAAATCTGACGTGAATCTTAGCGTGGTGCTGGAACGGAAGACGCATTGGCATTTTGTGAGAGGAAACTATGACTACAGGCTGTGTGTTTAACGTGAGGACAATCCTGTACATAAGGTAGATTCCATGACTCATTCAGGATACATGAAAGTAGAGAAGATATTAAGAGACCTTAAGCGATGTCTGTAAAGAGAATAATGGGTGTGATTCATCATATTCGTTAAAAAAAAAAAAAAGTTAATTTCGGTAAAGTTTGTAAGGACTGAAGTAATATAAGAAGGAATATGGCGCTTCACCGAGTTACTCATAAATTCGCGGCTGAATTTATGAGTGTAAAGTATGATTGTGTGTGAAGGGTGTGATGATTTATGACAAGGGTGTGATGGTTTATGGCAAAGATGATAAGCCAGCTCCTGTTGACGTAAGCTGGGTGGGCTGCAGTCCGAAAGAACGCGACATCGATTCCGAATAGAACAGTTTGTCAACTTAAGTTTAGTTGATACAGTCTTTACAAGAACCACCGACATGGTCATAAAAACATTGTCACTAATACCATAACATTAGTGTTTAATGATACAGCCTTAACATGTATTCAGTATGGACGGTAGATGTTGGTACCGAACCGGTGACTTGTGAGCGTGTGTGACATGTAGGAGGATTGGTGGGTCTTACGGAACGGGTTTGTGTGTATGGGGGGGGGGGATAATAACGTCCGTGTTACCTCAGAGTAGAGTTCTTCACGGAGAGAGAGAGAGAGAGAGAGAGAGAGAGAGAGAGAGAGAGATGCCTATATGAACTGGAGAGAATCTACACGATAGTAGAGTGAATGTGTGTCATTCTTTCCTGGCATTTAAAAAAATCACAAACGATTTGAGAACTATATTAGCTATGCCTATTTTCATTCTTTCCTTTATTATTGCTGACTTTTCGTACAGTCTTGTTGGTCTACCAGTACCTCTTTTACTCACGACCCTAGACAGTCCCCCCAAATTATTAAAAAAAAGAAAAAAATAATTGCACTTTGGTTTCAGTCGGCCGGTATACCTAGCTCTGAAAGATTAAAAAAAAAAAAAAATGGACTTTAAACATTTGCACCTCTTCATCTGTACGACTTGTATCTAATTTTTAACAACTTTTACCCATCGCACTGGTGCTTTAAAGGCTACAGAGATACACCAATAAATCACAGAATTCTTGATAGATGGGTGACCTGTGTGTGTGTGTGTGTGTGTGTGTATGTGTGTTCTTGGGAGGGTGGGTGGGTGGGTGAACATATAAAATTGTATATTTCCACAGAAATAAATCAAACTACCAGCACGTAGCCGATGGATTAAATTATTTCTACAAGGGAAAGCAGAACTAAGATTTTCCCAAGTGATCTTGAGTGTTCAAAGTTTAAGGGAAAGAAGTAAATATATACCATGTTTGCTGTCGTAATATTCACCAATATCACAACACATTACTGAACGTTGTACGTAACAATCTGTTCCTTGAAGTCTACACACTGACCAGTGTGATAATTATAGCTCTTCCCTGTGTTTATTTTTGACAGTTCCATGCTCCCCTTATTGTTAGTCGCGTTATCTTTCTTTCTTGTATTCTTTCTTTCTTGTTTAATTGTGACAGACACTTCTACCCTTCAGAATTAACTGATTTCGGCCAAACCTGGACACACTGATCAGCCTATGACGTAGTTGTGTCAGCGAGGTTTTGGTTGCCAGGGAACTACTCGTTCCCTAGCATCGGCCGAAAACCAGCTTTATCGTATTTTTCACGTTTTCAGCTGTAGAAGCATTACTCTTGGACGAAAAAAGCTATGGCCTCTTTAGCCGTAATCTTGAGATGAATCCCTATCGGAAGTGTGCCATCAATTTTCCCCTCTCTCCTTTAGTTTCCGAGTGTCAACCCTGCGAAGTTTTGCCTCAGCTTCCCTAGCAACCAGTAGCGGTATCTTAAAATGCCCGCCTAGTTCCTCAGCAGCTTGATGCAGTTGAATGAAAGTTTGCATGCTTATAGACATTGACTAGAACTACAGCCTTTTATCGTACACCTATGTGCTACAATGGCCAGGTTAGGGATCAAAGGTCATCAAATGTGAAATAGGTGAAAAAAGGTAAAATAACGACTATGCTTCCGCAAATGATAAGGTTCCGAAGATTATAAAGCCAAGGCCATGCTTCTTGAGTGGAATGTTGCCTGGAGTACCTCCATGTAGAAATGACTTTTATTGTTGAAACTCACTTCCGGTCGCTGACAAAGCTTGGTCCGCTTAGAGCTGGCCATCGTCACCTACCGGCTTGTTCCTGTGTTTGCTGAATATAAACCTTCAACAAGCTACACCTGCACCTGTAATTATATATTCGTACACATCCACACCTGTCAGTAATTGTATATTGACACACATCCACACCTGTCAGTAATTCTATATCCACGCACATCCACACCTGTCAGTAATTGTATATAAACACACATCCACACCTGTCAGTAATTGTATATCCACACACATTCACATTTATGAGTAATTGCACATTTATACACATCCACACCTGTCAGTAAATTATATACACACACACCCATGCATGTCAGTAATTGTATAGCCACACAGATCCACACCTTTCTGTAGTTGTATATCGACACATCTACATCCGACAGTAATTTATATTCACACACATCCACACCTGACAACACTTGTATATCCACACACATACACACCTGTCAGTAACTGTATATTGACACATCCACACCTTTCAGTGATTGTATATCCACACACATCCACACTTGTCAGTAATTGTATATCCACACACATCCACACTTGTCAGTAATTGTATATCCACACACATCCACACTTGTCAGTAATTGTATATCCACACACATCCACACCTGTCAGTAATTGTATATCCACACACATCCACACCTGTCAGTAATTGTATATCTACACACATCCACACTTGAAGTAAGTCTGTCCATCTGTTTCTGTAACTAAGTCTCTCCATCTGTTTCTGTGCACCCTTTCATATATTAATTTTGTTGTTTCCAGTCTGTTCAGCTATCCATCTATCCATCCGTTTATACTGTCTTACTGTTCATCTGTTTATCCACCAGTCCATCCCTCTGTCCGTCCCCTGTCTGAACTATCATCCGTGTAACATTCATCAGTCTATACATATATATCTGTGTATGTCTATCCTTTTTATTACATACAGTGTATACTACCTGCATTCCTGTCAATGTGTCTGTTTGTCGATCCTTCCCCTAATCCATCCCACCAGTCCACCACCTGCACCCCACTTGCCTACCTGCCTGCCTCACAGTAATCTCGATGCTGTAACTACATCCCTGCATTAATTAGCAATGCCTCTAGCCTCCCCTCACGCCCACACACATGCACAAACCTCTTGCTTCGTGCAAAATGCCCACATACAACATTCTTGTTTCCTCACACTAAATTTTCCATAGTTTCCTCGTGTGCAGCTCGTATTCCCTAATTTTTCCTACGTTGTACCCAAACTTTTTTGGACGTAGAATTTCTTTCAGATCTCGCCCTCTTTCATTTGAAAATTCTACCATATTGCCCCACACATTTCTCTGTATTATTCTCAGGTATTCATCATATATTTTCTACAAAATAAAAAAGTGTCCTCCTTGGTTATTTAGCTACACGGTTATGTGAATATTATGAGTTGCTGTTTTTGTTGTTCCTGTTGTTGTTGGAGGCTTACTTTTGAGTGCAGATGTCCAAATTTGGTTGTTGTAAATATTGTTGATGATGCTGACCCAGACGGGAGAGGAACTTCAATGACTATTTTTACACTCCTAATGTAATCATGTCCACGCTGTGCTAGCATACAATCTTCTTCACAGCCTGCTTCATTACTGCGTGGCTTGCGACACAAATTCTGGACGTTAGTAGAATGGAAAAGCTAATGTTTTCAATACACGACGCAAAGAAGAAATAACTCTTACCTGTACCGTATCAACGAAATTTTCACCTGCTGGTGGTCCGTTAACAAGGGAAATTTGATACTGAATCTACTTATTGTATATTAGGTTAACCTTGCTTTCACCGTGTGTAAGGCTCAGACGCTGAATGCTTTTATCAATATTAGTTTACATATACGGGGCGCAAATGTCGGTGATGAGAGACCGAAGGTGATTGCTGGTAATGTTATCAGTAAATATTAACTGTGATATTACATGGCTACTCCTCCATCACCACCGTCTTTTTTTTTTTTTCTACTCCTGCTGTCTCCCTCACCTTATGTCCTGCTTTTTGCACTGCCTTATCATCCATCTATCTTCTCATCTGCCTTATCTCTCAATCTTTAACTCTCCCGCACATCATTCGTACATTTCCACTGCTTCATTTTATGCCCCGTTCTCTTCCTCCTCCCTCCCCCCCCCTCTCCTCTCCGTCTTTCCAACGTGCTACCTCACACATTCTCACCATATATACTCAGTACCCCAGCATTTCTCTAGTGTACACCTGTTCTCCCCATATATCACTATCGTTCCCATCGACAAGCCTTTCCAAAAGTGTGTTAGATTGTAGGGATTTTAAGAAAGATAGAATGTGCGTTGTTGTGTCGTGGATGGTAGGAAAAAGATAAAAATGAGTCTGGTAGTCCAGGAGCTAGGTGACTTTTATTCAACATGAAAGGTGCAGAAGGTTTGGAGTACCAGAAATGTTCGTCAGGCGCAGGAGGGCCTAGAAACCCAATTCTTAAGTTTCGCAAGTGGTGGGTGTGGCTATGGGCGACCCCCTAAATACCCCCAAAAATGACATTACATAACATGCGAGGTGCAGACTTCGTTTCAGCGCCATTTGATAGAGGTGTATTCAGTGAATAAAAAACCCCAACTTAAGAATTTTTTTTCGGTGGAACAGCTAATTAAGAACAATGTTAATTAGAGGTAATTAAAGTTTTATTGAACATGAAAGCTGCACAGCTGAAACCTACTTCATTACAAACTACCACATCTCAGTAGTCAGAAAAATGAACTTAAGAAAGAAAATGATGGTGGGAAGACCCCTTAAGAAAAGGGTCACACCCAAAATACCCCCAGAATCACGTTACATAACATGCGAGGTGCAGACTTCGTTTCAGTGCCATTTGATAGAGGTGTATTCAATGAATAAAAAAAACCACTTTAAGAATGTTTTTTTTTTGGTGGATCAGCTAATTAAGAACAATGTTAATTAGAGCTAATTAGACTTATTGAACATGAATGGTGCACAGCTGAAACCTACTTCATTACAAACTACTACATCTCAGTAGTCAGAAAAATGAACTTAAGAAAGAAAATGATGGTGGGAAGACCCCTTTAAGAAGAATTGCAGAAATTATTTCCATTGTTAAAATTGTTATTCTTTACGTTACAGAGTTAATAGAAGAGGTCAGAGCCGGATTTAGTGGGGGGCCTGGGATCTGGGCCCCGGGCCTCCCACCACGAGGGCCCCCCACCAGGCGGTGAGCAAATTGCTGACGCGTTGTGTATTTTGAAATATTGGCACTTTTATTTTTGCACGTTATGAGTTAACGGATATGAGTATGCCACTGTGCGTCTGTGTGGGGGGGTGTCTGCGTGTCTGCGTGTGTGTGTGTGTGTGTGTGTGTGTGTGTGTGTGTGTGTGTTTGTGTGTTAACTGTCGCGGATTCATATAGACACGGTCGCGCCAGAGTGGCGTGATGATTCAAGACTTCTGATTGGCTGGCGACTTCACAAATCACATCAACTATGCAAGGTGGTTAACAAAGTATCAGTTAGATCTCCTGAATATCGACCAAACACATCCTGGTTTGCAGTCCATTCTTGAAAAGGGAGCATTCACCGTTAAACGCACCAAAAAAGCTCTCAGTCGTAGTCCAGTGGACCTCATCCTCGAACAAATGATCAATGTTGATGCTGCATCTCGACAAACGGGGATCACATCATTGACCAACAACTATAATGCACGCATGCGCTGGATGCTGACCAAATCCGCAAGGTGTGCCATTGTCACCTCTGTGCAAGAAATGGCCGGTATTGGTAATGTGGATGACCCAACTGCTGAGTTGGAAGGTGCAAGAGTGAGACATGACAACACTGATGTAAGGAAAGTCATCGCACAAATCCAAGATACCTGCAATCCATTCACAGGTACCGTCATCGAGAAGAGGCACATCTACCTCTCCTACCTTGGTTCATGTTTTCACTTTTATGTCACTGATGGGCAGGTAGTCAGAGAAGTGGTTGAGAAGTTGGTAACTAATCATGAGGAGGCGGATACACTGATAGCAGTCCATGCCAAGTCCATAGATGAGGAAGGATGTGTCAAGAACATTGCAGTCAGAGGATCCGACATCGACATCGCAGTCATCCTCTTACATCACTGTTGGGATATGAAGGCACGTATGGATGGACGTCGGGACTTCATCAAAAAACAACAGACGGTACCTGAATATCATTTCAATTGCCAACACAGTAGGACATCAAATATGCAGTGCACTTCTAGGATTCCATGCCTTCACAGGCTGTGACTACACCTCTGCGTTCCATCGAAAAGGCAAAGTCGGACCCTATGCCCAGATGTTGAAAGACACTTCTGCTCAGAAGGCTTTTTCATTAATGTCTACTGGACAGCTAACAGAAAATCATGAAACAGTTTTGAAAACCTTTACAGCAGAGATGTATGCAGCAAAGGGCAAATCATCCTCCTCTTTGAATGGATATCGCTACAAAGTTTTCGAGAGGGCATATGGACCAAAGGCCAAATGTAAGAATGCACTAGAAAAATTGAAGGGCATTGATGGTAGCATGCTTCCTCCATGTGCACCGGAGTTGTCACAACACATCAAGCGAGCCTCATTTGTAGCAACATGTGGGCCACTGCTACTGATCCAGAGATAATACAGCATCCTTTGCCAGAGGATGGATGGAAGCTGAAGGACGGGCATTACGAGGTCATATGGTTCGAAGGTCCTGAGCTGCCTGATTCATTGATTCCTGAGGAAGGTGACCTTCATGAGGACGACTCGGATGACAACTTTGAGATTTCATCCTCGGATGAAGAGAGTTGCCTCTCCTCAGACGAAGAGTAAACATAGTCTTCTTAGTGGCACTCTAAATGTATAGGCTAATGCAACATGTGTTTTCCCTTTACAAGTCCACATGTATTTGAAGTCAGCAAACTCATGCTCGACTGATTTGTGGCAACAGATTTTGATGTTTTATTTTAGCAGTTCTCTTTCATTTCATTTCATTTCATTTCTGTTTTTCTTTCATTTCATTTCATGTGCACCTTTCGTGTTCAATAAAAGTTTAATTAGCTCTAATTAACATTGTTCTTAATTAGCTGATCCACCAAAAAAAAACATTCTTAAAGTGTTTTTTTTTATTCATTGAATACACCTCTATCAAATGGCACTGAAACGAAGTCTGCACCTCGCATGTTATGTAACGTGATTCTGGGGGTATTTTGGGTGTGACCCTTTTCTTAAGGGGTCTTCCCACCATCATTTTCTTTCTTAAGTTCATTTTTCTGACTACTGAGATGTAGTAGTTTGTAATGAAGTAGGTTTCAGCTGTGCACCATTCATGTTCAATAAGTCTAATTAGCTCTAATTAACATTGTTCTTAATTAGCTGATCCACCAAAAAAAAAACATTCTTAAAGTGGTTTTTTTTATTCATTGAATACACCTCTATCAAATGGCACTGAAACGAAGTCTGCACCTCGCATGTTATGTAACGTGATTCTGGGGGTATTTTGGGTGTGACCCTTTTCTTAAGGGGTCTTCCCACCATCATTTTCTTTCTTAAGTTCATTTTTCTGACTACTGAGATGTGGTAGTTTGTAATGAAGTAGGTTTCAGCTGTGCAACTTTCATATTCAATAAAACTTTAATTACCTCTAATTAACATTGTTCTTAATTAGCTGTTCCACCGAAAAAAACATTCTTAAGTTGGGGTTTTTTATTCACTGAATACACCTCTATCAAATGGCGCTGAAACGAAGTCTGCACCTCGCATGTTATGTAATGTCATTTTTGGGGGTATTTAGGGGGTCGCCCCTAGCCACACCCACCACTTGCGAAACTTAAGAATTGGGTTTCTAGGCCCTCCTGCGCCTGACGAACATTTCTGGTACTCCAAACCTTCTGCACCTTTCATGTTGAATAAAAGTCACCTAGCTCCTGCACTATGGGGTTTGATTGCAATTTATATCTTAAGAGGGAGTATCTCACAAGAGCAGTACTGAGATGAGAGCGGTTTTATGCTTGCTGACTCTGCGCACTCAGTTCCTGCCTTTCCCCCACTCTCTCTCTCTCTCTCTCTCTCTCTCTCTCTCTCTCCTAACCTCTTCTGCCCTGTCTCTCCATTTTCCCCTGTATATGACTGGTTGTCATGCGTACGGGCACGTGTGTGGAACTTTCTATGCCTGTGGGAGTGTCCAGCAGGTGTCATGCTGTGCTGTGTGTGAAATTCCTAGCTTGAGAATGTGCAGTGTTGGTTCATCTAGACCTCTTACTTAGGCACAACTTTCTTCTACCCTGTATATTACATATTAACATTATATACGTTATTTTAGTCGTGGCACACGACTCTGGGGTTGTCATTATCGTACCCTGGCAACCTACCATTCAAAAGTGTGTCCGATTTCGTATCATATTATACACGAATTTTATATATGCACGAATATTATGCACGAATATTATTGTACACAAACATATTATACACGAATCACATGCGCATCATATTATACACAAAATCAGAGGCACATTTGAATGGTACGTTGCCAGGGCGCGATAATAACAACCTCAGAGTCTCGTGCCGCGACATATTGCTATTATGTAGCTTGTTATGATAGTGTCCTGGCATCGTTCAGTCACGCCTAGCTGGCGTACCTACAACAACATGTAGTAACAAATTACATATTCTGTCATAACCTATTAATACATGGTATTCAACACATTACTGTAGGGACACAATAACACTGTAGAAACATAACATATTGTAGTAATATATTGTATGTATAATATATGCAATGGAGTAACTACATGGTAGTAAAACTGAACATAGAATATTGTATACAATACTGCAGTGATATGGTGGACAAATGTGTTTGTAAAACAAACATAGGCCTACGCATATATTTATGCAATGGCAATGTTGTTGTCATTATATTACATATGATATTATGTCTATAGTCTCTCTATCTATCTACTGCCAGACGCCATAATCCCGTAAGGGGTGGGTATTTGACTCTTGAGTTATTTGTTTTACAGGGAGGGGCACTAACTCTCCACCAACCCACTTGATGACACGTAGGGAGCACGTATGGCTCGGTTATATGGTTACCACCCAGCGTTGTAAATGGTTTCTTGGCTTATAGGAAACCATTTGACTTGTCACTCAATGTAAAGCCACCTGTAATGGAAAGAAAAGCAATAAGAAGTGACAGGAAAGATGGGAGAAATAGAAAGAGAGGAGGGCAGCCACAGAAAAAGAATGATAAAGGTTAAGGAAGAAGTAGGCAGCACTTCATCAAGTGAGTGGATAATGGTCGCCACCACCTGCCACTAATGCCTATAGTAATGTCTAATTTTACAATCAACTTGTATGATGATTGAAAAACATAATTCTGGTAACACAGAACTGTAGGAACATTGTAGTTACATCTTACGAATGTAATTGTTACAGAATTGTAGTGGTAACTGAAGTAATATTGTAACTGCTACATAATTGCACTAATATTGTAGTTAATTGTAGTAAGGGGAGTAATATTGTACAATTACATTGTAAGTTACATTGTAAGTTGCGACATAATTGTGTACACATGCATATAATCACACAATACTAACACAATAGCAAGGTACAGCAATGAATCGTATTATGACTCAGTCATATATAACACTTGCTTAGTAATATTACACAATATGTACAGGCTTAGTTATATTGCACAGTTTTTATTGAAAATGATATGTAAACCCATATTATATATATATATATATATATATATATATATATATATATATATATATATATATATATATATATATATATATATAGTACCAGTATGTATATATGTGCCGGGAGGGGGTTGGTGATAGCCAATACCCTCTTCAGGCACAAAATGATCCACAGGTATACATGGTGAACTGCATGAAAGGAAGGCAATGATTGATTATGTGTGTGTGGATGAAAGGATGGAAAGATGTGTAATGGACGCAAGAGCTTATACAGTAGAGGTTGGGGGAGTGGACTTTCTGACCACCATCAAGTGGTGGTCAGAATCAAGGTCCAAGTAAAATGGAGAAATAAAGAAGGGAAGGACGGGAGGAAGGAGTATATGCACAGAGAGTGAAAAAATTACAAGAGGATGAGGAAAAGGCAGAATACAAGAGAGAAGTGGAGAAAGATTGGGTATATATGAACTGGAGCAGATGGGGAACGTGGAAGGTGTGTGCAAGATATTCACAGAAGAAATATGTGCAGCATGTGAGGTGGTGTGTGGGGTGAGGACAAGACGAAAGGGGGTGCAAGGAACAGCATGGTGGACTGAAGAGGTGAGACAGGATGTGGCACAAAAGAAAAAAACATATAATGAATGGATGAGAAATAGGTGCGTGGAAGAAGTTGAGAGACGGAAGAGAGAGTTATTATGTAGAAAGGAAGAGAGAGGTGAAAAGATTAGTAAGAGAGAGTAAGAAGCGAGTGGATGAGGAATTTGGAAGGAATTTGAGTGTCAAGTGGAGGGAATGTAAGAAAATGTTCTGGAATGAGGTAAGGAGAGTCAGACAGGGTGGCAGTGAAGTTAGTAGGGGAGTGAGAGATATAAATGGTAGATTACTAGTTGAGAAGGGAGAAAAAGTGAGCAGATGGAGAGAACACTTTAATGAATTGTCAAACATAGAGAATGAAAATAATGCGAGTATAAGTGGCTGGGGAACGGCTGGGAGAAGGAGGGAGGTGAGAAGACAGGAAGAAATCAGTAGGATGAAAGTTGTGGAAGCAATGAAGAAAGTCAAAATGGGGAAAGCCCCAGGAATTGATGGAATGTGTGGTGAAATGCTGAAGCATGGGGGAGAGATGGTAGTAGAATGGATGTGGAAGATGTGCAGATTGGCCTGGGAAGAAGGTAGAATCCCGGAGGATTGGAAGTCAGGCATAATTATTCCCTTGTCCAAAGGGAAAGAGGAAAAAGAAGTGTGTGATAATCATAGAGCTATTTGTCTTCTTAGTGTAATATGAAAAGTATACGGTAGGATACTTATTGAAAGAGTTAGGGAAATAACAGAGGAATTAGTTGAGGAAGAACAGGGAGAATTTAGGAAGGGAAGAGGCTGTGTAGATCAGATATTCATTCTTAGATCCCTAGAGAAAAAGTTTCTAGAGAAGGGAAAGAAGTTGTATGTGGCCTTCATGGATTTGGAGAAAGCATATGAGAGGGTGTATAGACAAGGGTTGTGGAAAGTATTAAGAATATATAGAGTAGATGGGAAGTTGTTGAATGCTATGAAAAGTATGTATGACGGTGCTAAGGCTGCAGTGCGTGTGGATAGTGAACTGAGAAAGCTTTTCTATTTGAAGGTTGGATTGAAACAAGGATGTGTCATGTCTTCATGGTTGTTCAGTCTGTTTATGAATGGGGTAATATAAGAGATGCAAGGTAGGGCAGTGGATGTTGGAGTGGCCCAAATGAGAAAGGGCAGTGCTTGGAAACTCCCTGTACTGTTGTTTGCAGATGATACTGTTTTGTTAGGTGAAGACGAAGGGGAGCTGCAAGGTATGGTGGATGAGTTTGGGAGAGTGTGTAAGAAACGGAATCTAAAGATGAATGTAGGGAAGAGTAAAGTTATGGTATTCGAGAGAGGTGAAGTCAGTGAATGTACAGTGAAGTTGGATGATGAGGAAATGGAAAATGTGAGTACATTTAAGTAGTTGGGTAGTGTGATGAGTAAGGATGGAAGTTTGGAGGGTGAAGTGCTTGAAAGGGTACAACTAGGAAGAAAGGTTGTTGGTTCCTTGAAGACAGTGAAAAGAAACAGGGAAGTGAGTATGGAAGTTAAAAAGTTATTACATGACAGTATTGTGATACCAACTCTACCGTATGGAAGTGAAGGTAGGACGTTGTTGGAGGGACAAAAGTCAAGAGTGAGAGCAGTGGAAATGAGTTATTTGAGAGAAGCCTGTGGAGTCACATGGAGAGACAGACTGACAAATGAGGATGTGAAGGAGCGTTGTGATGTGGATGTAGATGTGATAGGAAGCGTTAGGCGAAACACACTGAGGTGATTTGGCCATGTGGAGAGGGTGGAGAGTGAGAGACTGATTAGGAGAGTGTATGTGAGTGAGATGGAGGAGGAGAGAGGGAGGGGAAGGCCAAAGATGAGATGGAGGGACGGAGTGGAGACGTGTGAAATGGAGGGGGACACGGTGACGTGGAGGCGATTTGTTTGTGGCCACCCCGTATAAGGGATTAAGGCGTCTGGCAATAGATAGATAGACAGTATGTGCAACATTAAATATATACACTCACTTGGTGCTTGTTTGTACCTGTGGTGGACAATGTATGTGTCAGCACTATGTGGGAATCTTTGTCCTCACAATTGTGTGAAAGAGCTAGTTCATTCCTGCTAACTTCATTCGTGTTGGCCACTTTTTTCCCTCTCTTCCGGATTTTCCTTGTAATTTGATCTGTCTGGTCCCAGAAGATAACTGTTTATTACAGTTCTTTTAATCGCTCACTGGGTTAATATGATTGCATATTTTATTTATCACTTTGGAAATGGAATGTTGCCTAGTTGTACACATGAAACACTTATTTTTTGTATGAATGTTCTAGTAAATGAATGTATATATATAATATATAATTGTTATTGTTGCTGCAAGTACTTAGTGATTGACAACATAGAAAATTGAAGTAGATATATGTACAAAAGCTGTAACTATAATGCAAGTATTATATGTTTGTGCAGAATGTTTGTCTATCGCTGTGTCTATCACTGTGTATTGTATATAAATGAAGTATATATTCAACACACTAATTTTAACTGTGGTGGGAATGATGAGCGTGGTGGTGATGGTGGTGTCAGATACTGGTTGACTAACGTGTTATAGTGTTCTTAGCAAATCCTGGCACAACGCAAGCTGACTCCTCATTCTAGTAGTTGTTGGTGGTGGTGATGGAGTAGCTGTGAGTAATGGTAAGTGTGGTGTGTGAGGTGTGGTGAGTCAGGGCTGGTTCTGGCTGCTATTCCATTGTCTCTCCCAACACCCCTGAATCATTGCCTCCTCACTCTCTGTTTCTTAACTTGTAGTGCCTGTGATTACATGATCGTGGAATTGAAGGCTTCTTGACATGCTCGTGTTTTTTTGTAAGGCGTTTAATTGTAGTTTCTTGGTGTATGATGTGAACTTGTAGCTGATGCTGGTTACCGTCTCACCTACTTGTAGTTCACTTATAGAATAGTAGTACTGTCTCTTGTTTTAACTGTAGAGTTGAATATTAAATAGTATCTTGTTTTAATTATACAGATGAATCTTAAATTACTCGTTGACTGTTGATAGAGATGTTAATCGACTTTCATTTATCATTGTTGTTTATCGTTGTAGCAGTTCCTGAGAGTCTTCTGCTGCATCGGTGTAGTTCGATTGATGACTGTTGCTTTCAGATGTGGCTTGTTTTGTGGCAGTCGTAGATACTTGTAGTTTATCGTGAATCGTAGAACTGAAGCTCGTGGCTGAACAGAATTGTCGTAGCGGAATGTTGCATGTTGATACTATCGTGAGATGTAAACAGATTGTTTTGTTGTTTGTTGGTTCGCTGCTTACCCCCAGTGTCGATTTACATAGTTGTAGATAGAAGAAGAGATTGGGAGGTTGGTTGTAACTGTAGATCGTCTAACCACTGCCAGTATAAAGTTGTGAAGAGTCGTATGGCTCGAACTTGTAGTGGTTTTCGTGTCTGTCTTGATAATGTAGACTCAACTGTAGAATTGTGGACGTGGTTCTTAACGTTTACTGCCACCAAATAAAATATCGTAGCCATCGCCGAGCTTTTCCAAAAGTGTGTTAGACTGTAGGGATTTTAAGAAGGAGAGAATGTTCTTTGTTCTAGTCATGTATGGCAGGAGAAAGATAAAGGTGAGTCTGGGGTTTGATTGCAGTTTATTTCTTGAAAGGAAATACCTCACAAGAGCAGTACTGAGGTGAGAGTGGTTTTATGCTTGCTAACTATATGCCCGTGCTCTGTTCCTGCCTTGTCCCACTATCTCTCTCTCTCTCACTCCTAACCCATTCTGCCCTGTCTCTTCCATTTCCCCTGTATATGACTGGATGTGTCATGTGTATGGGCACGTGTGTGAAACTTTCCAAGCCTGTGGGAGTTTCCATCAGGCGTCATGCTGTGCTGTGTGTGAAATTCCTAGCTTGAGAATGTGCAGCGTTGGTTCCTTTAGACCTCTTGATTAGGCACGACTTTCTTCTAACCTCTACTGTGCTGTGTGTGAAATTCCTAAAACCTGAGAATGTGCAGAGTTGGTTCCTTTAGACCTCTCGCTTAGGCACGACTTTCTTCTAACCTCTATGTTACATATTAATGATATATACGTTACTAGGTATTACGTAGTGTGTTATGTTTTAGTGTCCTGACATCACCCCTATTCTCACCATATATACTCAGCACCCCAGCATCTATCCAGTGTGCTATCCCCCCATGTATACTCAGCGCCCCAGGATCTCTCCAGTGTGCTAACACCCCATATATACTCAGCACCCCAGGATCTCTCCAGTGTGCTATCACCCCCATATATACTCAGCGCTCTGGTCAGTGGGCGTGTTGGTAGATAACAGTGTTGTTGGGGAGTCAATGGCACAACAAAATGGATATTTTGTGTCTCTGATTTTATGGCTGCCTTGCTGTTGTACACTCTCCTGATAGTTTACATTTTGCTGCAGTGTTGTTCCTTGCTTGTTTGTTCCGTGTGATTTTAAGTTTCATTTTGATGATGTGATGTTGTAGGAGTATTTGATGGTTTATATACTTATGCAGTGTTTTAACTTTGTTTTATTCTTATATAGTTTAAGTTTCATTTTGATGCTTCTCTATATTAAATTGTTTAATGGTTTATATTTTGTTCTGTGTAGTTTTAAGTTTCAGTAAGTAGCTGTGATGTTGCAGAGATGTTTGATGGTTTATTTTTTTTTATTCTGTGCTATAGCTTGACATAGTTATATTTATTTATTTGTATATTTATTTAATCATTTTTGTTGCAGCTCAATATTAATAGCTTCTTAGCACAGATGGAAGGTTTTGTTTTGTTGTTTTGTTTTTATTTTGGTAATTTGATTAAATAGTTATTTTAATGTTTGACTGCATTATGCTTTGTGTGTTGTTTTGATTAGCTTAGGCTCAGTGATAACGGCTTTAAAGTTTTCCGTAGCTTTACTTTTTTGTTCTTTGTTTTGCGTTTTCTCTTTAATTCTGTCGTTCGTTTAGGAATTGTTTGTGTTCACGTTAAGGAATTGTTTGTGTTTAGAGCGTTCACTTTTTTTTCCTCGCTAGATTCATTTTACTTGAGTGTACATATTGCTTTAGACTACTGTGTGTATGGTATCGTTCGTTTTAGTGCAGCCTTTTTCTCGTCGAGAGAGAGATAAAATCTTTACTCTTTCCCCTCCCTCTATGTCTTTTCCCTCCCTTTCTGTTCCCTTCCCCTCCCTCCATCTCATTTTCCTCCCTAAGCTAATTTTCACATCATCTGTTTTGCTTGTATGTGCGCTTCCTCAGTAACCCATTTTTTCCTCCTTGTTTTGTGCCTTTAACCCTCAGTTTCTCTCCAGTATTGTTGTCTCGCCCTCTCTCTACTCCTGGAAATAAAATCTGCAACAGTAATTTAGCCAGTTATTTATTTATTGTTTTTTTTTTTAAAATAAACTGACTCATATATATATATATTACTGATAGCTTGTTCTTCTTTCGATAAATGTTCATATACTGTATATGTCACAGTATATGTTATTTGGTTGACCTTTTTTTTTTTTTTTTTTTCTATTCGTATTACTGAGATTGTTTCCTTTCTCCTTCATCTTGCTTCTGTTTTCATTTTTAGCGAGCCTTTCCCTTTCCTTCGTTATTTTGTTTATGTAGTTTTTTCATCTTCTGTGTTCATATTATCCACTTAACAATATTTTACAACTATTTTTTTCCTTATGTATTCTTTTTTTATCTCCACTTTCCCGCTGTAACATAGTAATTTTGCCTTATTATTCTAGTTACGGTCATGTCTTCATACTTGGTATTTCCAGACGATTATATCAGGAGACACTTGTCGATATTGAGGAGTTAGATACAACCTTCATTAACCCCTTCACTACAAAAGGACTGTCATAAACTGAATAAAGTAAAATGCAGGCAACAAGACGAAATAACTATGACGTCGTTTGGTTGAAGAGGGTAGTTAGTTTACTCTCATATCTTCGCACACTGTAACATGGTCTTTTGTTCTCTCTCGAACTGCAGTCTTTTATCTTTGGTGTCTTTCTTTCCTTTTTATCGCCCTTTTCCTACCTTCTTCATATCGCCTTTGATAATATTGTGTAGTAATAGGTTTTCTCTCAGTCTCACTCCTCCACTTTTCCATTTTCATAGCATCGTCATTTATAATCATTTTTTTTTTTCACACCACGTACACGCCTGCAATGCAAAAGAGCAACACTTATAAAGCTGTGAGTAAATTCAGGCTGTGTGTGTGTGTGTGTGTGTGTGTGTGTGTGTGTGTGTGTGTGTGTGTGTGTGTGTGTGTGTGTGTGTGTGTGTGTGTGTGTGTGTGTGTGTGTGTGTGTGTGAGAGAGAGAGAGAGAGAGAGAGAGAGAGAGAGAAAGTACGTAAATGTAAAGGACGAATGAGCGAGGAATGATAGAGGAAAAGTATGTACTGAATCTTATGAGGGAGAGTGAAAGGGGGAGGGAGGAAATGTAAGCCGACTGCGGTGAATGAGGAGGGAGTGAGAGGAGAAGGCGTGTGTGTGGTGAGAGAGAGAGGAGAGAGATGGAAAGAGTGAAAGGAAAAGCATGAGGTGAGTGAGAGGAGGAATGTGTGTGTGGGTGTGAGCGGGAACAGAAAGATGGAGAAGGTGAGGAGAAATCGGACGCGAGTGAAAGGAAGGACGTGTGTGTGGGTGTGAGAGGGAGAAAAGAGAGATGGAGGGAGCGAGGGGAGAAGCAAGAGATGAGGCGTGGTGAAGGGAGTGTGTGTGTGTGTGTGTGTGTGTGTGTGTGTGTGTGTGTGTGTGTGTGTGTGTGTGTGTGTGTGTGTGTGTGTGTGTGCGCGCGAAAGGGTAAGGCAATACTTACAGGAGTGACTCAGTTTAACACACTGAAAGTTGTGTGTGTTTGTCCTGTACATTATGCTAAGACGTTGTGGCACTGATACAACCAGACGGTTCCGCTGCCTTGATATACAAACGTTCCTAAGCTCCCACCCTGTCCCCCAAAGAGAGGATGATGAACTGCAGGAGTTTGGCATATTCAGCCTGCTGTCCACCGGGCTCACATTTCAGATGAGTTTTAGCCACGACAACAGCAATAACAACATAACCCATAAGCTAAGGCCATATAACTGTGTGTTTACTGTGGGTACATAATTGTAACTAAATATTTATGATCTAACAGTAGCAAGTAATAAAATGATACTGAGGTACTAAACCAGCTACGTGACTTATCAGCAGCTTAACCTTTTCACTGTGTAAAGTATCTCTGGTGAATAAAGTCGCCCGGAAGTATCCAGGATAAAATACCTGAAATCCATCATTGTACTGAAAAGATTGTAGATTTTGTTTTTCATAAGACTGCACAGGGTTTTCTTTTGGTGAATAAAGCTGTCTGTTGTTACTGAGAATGCAATTAGACTGAACATGGTGGTGTAAGTATTAATGCGGCGAGAACATCAACGTTAGGTGGTGGCAATCAATGAACACCGTCCCCCCTCCCACCCGGCCTCTCTACAGTGCCAGTATTTATTTTGCTGTTGTGCTAATTACGTTATTTTGAAATCGATCGCCACTTAACATATCAGAGACTGGCAAATACAGGACTTGTTTTACTCGATCCAGTGAAAAAGGATCCCCGGAATATAATTCCTCTGAGTACGTGCCCCGTTGCAGTGTTAATAACGTTACGTTGTTGACAAGACGACCACTCAACAGTGCAATGCCCGACTGACACAGACTTTTTATAAGCAGATTCAGTTTACAATGTGACTTGTTGACCCACTTCCTCATGGTGTCTGGACGTTACCTCTCGCTTGACCTCTCAGTGATGTAACGATGGCAGTAACTATTAATTTTTTTTTTTTGGGGGGAGGGGGAACATTACTGGAAAAGTATTTGAGTGTCTGTATGAACGATTTCGCTTAATAGTATGTGCTTTGAATGACTTTATACAACATGAATTTATATAACATACCTCTCAGACTTCATAATGCTCTACGCTTAACGCTATGAGGGGTTAGTTGCATAAAAACTTGTTCTTTTTCTTTTCTTTTCGGCTCTCCCCTTAGGGGTCGCCACAGCGGATCACCCGTCTCCATCTTACTCTGTCTTCTGCATCTTCTCTTACACCTACCACCCGCATGTCCTCCTTCACTACATCCATAAACCTTCTCTCTGGCCTTCCTCTCCTTCTCCTGCCTTGTAACTCCAATTCCAGCATCCTCCTCCCGACATACTCCTCATCCCTCCTGCGCACATGTCCAAACCATCTCAGTCTCGTCTCTCTAGCTTTGTCCCCAGAGTGACTTACGTGCGCTGTCCCTCTAATATGTTCATTTCTAATTTTGTCCAACCTCGTCACTCCTAGTGAAAAACTCAACATCTTCAATTCTGCTACCTCCAACTGTGACTACCGTCTTTTTGTCAGTGGTACTGTCTCCATTCCGTACAACATGGCTGCCCTCACTACAGTCTTATAGACTTTCCCTTTCATTTCTGCAGAGACCCTTCTCTCACAGATCATTCCTGTCATCTTTCTCCACCCACTCCATCCCGCCTGCACTCTCTTTTTTACCTCTCTACCACACTTTCTGTTACTTTGTACAGTTGACCCCAAGTATTTGAATTCACCTACCTTTGCCGCCTCTACACCTTGCAGCCTCACGGTTCCCCTGTCATCTCTCTCATTTACACACATGTACTGAGTCTTGCTTCTGCTTACTTTCATTCCCCTTCTCCCCAGTGCATATCTCCATCTCTCAAGCTCTGCCTCAGCTTCCTCCCGGCTCTCACCACATATCACAATGTCGTCCGCAAACATCATTGTCCACGGAGGCTCCTGTTTAATCTCATCTGTCAATCTGTCCATCACCATTGCAAACAAGAAGGGGCTCCAAGTCGATCCTTGATGCAATCCCACCTCCACCTTGAAATCCTCAGTCATTCCTACTGCACATCTCACTGCTGTTACATTATCGTCGTACATGTTCTTCACAACCCTCACGTACTTCTCTGCCACTCCTGACTTTTTCATACAGTACCACAGGTCCTCTCTTGGTACCCTATCATAAGCCTTCTCCAAGTCTATAAACACACAATGCAACTCCTTGTGGCCTTCTCTGTACTTCTCCATCACCATTCTCAAAGCAAATATGGCGTCTATAGTACTTCTCCCTGGCATGAAACCAAATTGCTCCTCGCAGATCCTCACTTCTCTTAGTCTAGCTTCCACCACTCTTTCCCATATCTTCATTGCATGGCTGATCAGCTTTATACCTCTGTAGTTGCTGCAGCACTGCACGTCACCCTTGTTCTTGAAAATCGGAACAAGAAT
>NC_136970.1:19237555-19370055 GCF_032717465.1 Coenobita brevimanus | reverse complement strand
CCCCCCCACACCTGCCTAGTCTTTCTGTCATCTTTAAATGTTTCTTATGTTTTCCTCTTTGTTTCTGATCTGTCTTTGTTCTCATAATTTCTGACTCTCCCTGTGCCACTTCATGTCTTGTCTTTCTGTCTGTATGAACTGCCCAGCACGCCAGTCTCTTTCTCTGTCACATTTTCTCAGATTTGTCATCTGTTTTTAATGCCCTGATGAAAAAAAAAATCTACAAAAAAGTCATAGTATCACAAATCATTGCTTTACAAGGGCCAGTAAGTTAATAAAAAATTATTAGTTCGGTAAAATGATTTTAGTTACATGTTCAGGTCAAAATTTAAAGGAAACTAAACACCTTCATAATACCTGCCCATCCCTTATCCTTAGTTCCGTACCCAGCCCCTTCCCTTATACTCCAGTGTCCTCCTCAGGCCGCCCCCTTATCCCCAGTGCTATTCCCAACCCCCGCTCTTACACCACAGTTCCCTCCTCAACACCTTCCATTATCCCCAGTGCCCTCCCCAGCCCCTTCCTTTATCACCAGTGCCCTGCCCAACCCCTTCCTTTATCACCAGTGCCCTGCCCAACCCCTTCCTTTATCACCTGTGCCCTGCCCACCCCCTTCCTTTATCACCAGTGCCCTGCCCACCCCCTTCCTTTATCACCAGTGCCCTGCCCAACCTTATCCTTTATCACCAGTGCCCTGCCCAACCCCTTCCTTTATCACCAGTGCACTGCCCAACCCCTTCCTTTATCACCAGGGCCCTGCCCAACCTTATCCTTTATCACCAATGCCCTGCCCAACCCCTTCCTTTATCACCAGTGCCCTGCCCAACCCCTTCCTTTATCACCAGGGCCCTGCCCAACCCCTTCCTTTATCACCAGTGCCCTGCCCAACTAATCATTCCCACCTCACACATTCAAACCTAGAAGGAATGAAAATCCTACCTTGGAGAACCTTGAGGTGAAGAAGTAGAGGAGAGAGTTAGGAAAAGGATGTGAAGAGATAGAGGAAGAAAGGGGAGTAAGGAGAGAGGTAGAGAAAGGAGATAAGGAGAGAGGGGGAGAAAGGGGATTAGGAAAGAGGGATGAGAAATGGGATTAGGAGAGAGTGGGGGGAAATGGGATAAGGAGAGAAGTAGAAAAATGGGATGTGAAGAAAGTGGGGAGAATAGAGATAAAGAGAGAAACAGAGAAAGGGTATGCTGAGATAAAAGGAGAATGGGGACAAGGTGAGAGGTAGAACAAGGTAATAAGGAGAGAAGGGGGAGAAAGGAGATAATTAGAGAGGAGGGAGAAAGGGGATAAGGAAAGAGAGGGGAGAAAGGGGTTAAGGAGGTACAGGTGGAATAAGAAACGTAGAGTGAAATGAGTGGCGTATGTGTGGATTGGTTTCCCACCTCCAACACACACACTCCTCAAAGAAGAACAAACAAGGAAAAGTAAAAGAAAGTCAATGGCATATACAGTATCAAGGTTGGTGGTGGTTTCAGTTTCCCGCGAGAAAAATGTAATAGATTTTCTCCACATTCTGTCTGTTTTCTTCGTTTTTCTTTCAAGTGAATGAGTGGATATCAGGAGAGAGAAAAATATAGAGAGAGAATTATACGTGTGTGGTGTGACCTCGAACAGCGTCTTTACATTTGGGTCACGTTAGGTTCAAAGGCTGGGGCTCTTGTGTGTATGTGTGTGTGTGTGTGTGTGTGTGTGTGTGTGTGTGTGTGTGTGTGTGTGTGTGTGTGTGTGTGTGTGTGTGTGTGTGTGTGTGTGTGTGTGTGTGTGTGTGTGTGTGTGTGTGTGTGTGTGTGTGTGTGTGAGCAGTAGAGATGACAGGTGTGAAGGAGTAAGGTGAGAAAGAGAACTGTATTTAGTACAATGAGGAATGACATCAACTGAGAAAGGAAGAGGTTGAATTAAAAAAAAAAAAAGTATATGCTAAATACCCATACCGAACCGTTTCACTGAAGTGATGAGATACAGAGTGTGATATAGATGGTGACTTTGGCCAGTTGTTAAGGTTTCGTGTGGGTATTTAGTGTGATATAGATGGTGACTTTGGCCAGTTGTTAAGGTTTGGTGTGGGTATTTAGTGTGATATAGATGGTGACTTTGGCCAGTTGTTAAGGTTTGGTGTGGGTATTTAGTGTGACATAGATGGTGACTTTGGCCAGTTGTTAAGGTTTGGTGTGGGTATTTAGTGTGATATAGATGGTGACTTTGGCCAGTTGTTAAGGTTTGGTGTGGGTATTTAGTGTGACATAGATGGTGACTTTGGCCAGTTGTTAAGGTTTGGTGTGGGTATTTAGTGTGATATAGATGGTGACTTTGGCCAGTTGTTAAGGTTTGGTGTGGGTATTTAGTGTGATATAGATGGTGACTTTGGCCAGTTGTTAAGGTTTGGTGTGGGTATTTAGTGTGATATAGATGGTGACTTTGGCCAGTTGTTAAGGTTTGGTGTGGGTATTTAGTGTGATATAGATGGTGACTTTGGCCAGTTGTTAAGGTTTGGTGTGGGTATTTAGTGTGACATAGATGGTGACTTTGGCCAGTTGTTAAGGTTTGGTGTGGGTATTTAGTGTGATATAGATGGTGACTTTGGCCAGTTGTTAAGGTTTGGTGTGGGTATTTAGTGTGACATAGATGGTGACTTTGGCCAGTTGTTAAGGTTTGGTGTGGGTATTTAGTGTGATATAGATGGTGACTTTGGCCAGTTGTTAAGGTTTGGTGTGGGTATTTAGTGTGATATAGATGGTGACTTTGGCCAGTTGTTAAGGTTTGGTGTGGGTATTTAGTGTGATATAGATGGTGACTTTGGCCAGTTGTTAAGGTTTGGTGTGGGTATTTAGTGTGATATAGATGGTGACTTTGGCCAGTTGTTAAGGTTTGGTGTGGGTATTTAGTGTGATATAGATGGTGACTTTGGCCAGTTGTTAAGGTTTGGTGTGGGTATTTAGTGTGATATAGATGGTGACTTTGGCCAGTTGTTAAGGTTTGGTGTGGGTATTTAGTGTGATATAGATGGTGACTTTGGCCAGTTGTTAAGGTTTGGTGTGGGTATTTAGTGTGATATAGATGGTGACTTTGGCCAGTTGTTAAGGTTTGGTGTGGGTTTTTAGTGTGATATAGATGGTGACTTTGGCCAGTTGTTAAGGTTTGGTGTGGGTATTTAGTGTGATATAGATGGTGACTTTGGCCAGTTGTTAAGGTTTGGTGTGGGTATTTAGTGTGATATAGATGGTGACTTTGGCCAGTTGTTAAGGTTTGGTGTGGGTATTTAGTGTGATATAGATGGTGACTTTGGCCAGTTGTTAAGGTTTGGTGTGGGTTTTTAGTGTGATATAGATGGTGACTTTGGCCAGTTGTTAAGGTTTGGTGTGGGTATTTAGTGTGATATAGATGGTGACTTTGGCCAGTTGTTAAGGTTTGGTGTGGGTATTTAGTGTGATATAGATGGTGACTTTGGCCAGTTGTTAAGGTTTGGTGTGGGTATTTAGTGTGATATAGATGGTGACTTTGGCCAGTTGTTAAGGTTTGGTGTGGGTATTTAGTGTGATATAGATGGTGACTTTGGCCAGTTGTTAAGGTTTGGTGTGGGTATTTAGTGTGACATAGATGGTGACTTTGGCCAGTTGTTAAGGTTTGGTGTGGGTATTTAGTGTGACATAGATGGTGACTTTGGCCAGTTGTTAAGGTTTGGTGTGGGTATTTAGTGTGACATAGATGGTGACTTTGGCCAGTTGTTAAGGTTTGGTGTGGGTATTTAGTGTGATATAGATGGTGACTTTGGCCAGTTGTTAAGGTTTGGTGTGGGTATTTAGTGTGATATAGATGGTGACTTTGGCCAGTTGTTAAGGTTTGGTGTGGGTATTTAGTGTGATATAGATGGTGACTTTGGCCAGTTGTTAAGGTTTGGTGTGGGTATTTAGTGTGATATAGATGGTGACTTTGGCCAGTTGTTAAGGTTTGGTGTGGGTATTTAGTGTGATATAGATGGTGACTTTGGCCAGTTGTTAAGGTTTGGTGTGGGTATTTAGTGTGACATAGATGGTGACTCTGGCCAGTTGTTAAGGTTTGGTGTGGGTATTTAGTGTGATATAGATGGTGACTCTGGCCAGTTGTTAAGGTTTGGTGTGAGTATTTAGTGTGATATAGATGGTGACTCTGGCCAGTTGTTAAGGTTTGGTGTGGGTATTTAGTGTGATATAGATGGTGACTTTGGCCAGTTGTTAAGGTTTGGTGTGGGTATTTAGTGTGATATAGATGGTGACTTTGGCCAGTTGTTAAGGTTTGGTGTGGGTATTTAGTGTGATATAGATGGTGACTTTGGCCAGTTGTTAAAGTCTGGAATTTAGTGTGATGGAGATGGTGACTTTGGCCAGTTGTTAAAGTCTGGAATTTAGTGTGATGGAGATGGTGACTTTGGCCAGTTGTTAAGGTTTGGTGTGGGTATTTAGTGTGATATAGATGGTGACTTTGGCCAGCTGTTAAAGTCTGGAATTTAGTGTGATGGAGATGATGACTTTGGCCAGTTGTTAAGGTTTGGTGTGGGTATTTAGTGTGATATAGATGGTGACTTTGGCCAGTTGTTAAGGTTTGGTGTGGGTATTTAGTGTGATATAGATGGTGACTTTGGCCAGTTGTTAAAGTCTGGAATTTAGTGTGATGGAGATGGTGACTTTGGCCAGTTGTTAAGGTTTGGTGTGGGTATTTAGTGTGATATAGATGGTGACTTTGGCCAGTTGTTAAAGTCTGGAATTTAGTGTGATGGAGATGGTGACTTTGGCCAGTTGTTAAGGTTTGGTGTGGGTATTTAGTGTGATATAGATGGTGACTTTGGCCAGCTGTTAAGGTTTGGTGTGGGTATTTAGTGTGATATAGATGGTGACTTTGGCCAGTTGTTAAGGTTTGGTGTGGGTATTTAGTGTGATATAGATGGTGACTTTGGCCAGTTGTTAAAGTCTGGAATTTAGTGTGATGGAGATGGTGACTTTGGCCTGTTGTTAAGGTTTGGTGTGAGTCAATAGTGTGAGTCGTCAAGATGCCAGTGGCTGGGGGAGTTTTGTGTGTGTTTGATGTTACATTACCTCACCCAAAAGTCAGTCCTTGCGACCTCCATCGTGGTGATGAGAGAGAGAGAGAGAGAGAGAGAGAGAGAGAGAGAGAGAGAGAGAGAGAGAAAGAGAGAGAGAGAGAAACTAAGGAAGCTTGTCAGAACGCATGTAATACTACCAGTAGTAGTTTTCCTCTCTATTTCTACTGCCATCAAACTGATTTAATAAAGGACACTTTTCATAACAGAACAGATAAATGTAGACTGTTTTAACCCCTTCCCTCTGAGACGTTCCTCAAAGTAAAATAAAGTTGTTTAGACGTATCAAGAATATTAAAAGAAGTCAGTCGTCAGGTGGAAGGAGTTAGGCCTGATATCCGTGTTTGTCTTTGTACATCCAGGTGTACGTATTATCGTTCACTCTTATTTACAAACGTCCAGAAATCCGACTGTATGAAAGATGACGAGTAATACTGAAAGATGAACGTGCTGGGCTGTTTGAAGGAAGGCTTACCTGTTTTATACTGAGTTGGTCTTCCAGTATCATCTGCTTTATCTTACCTTTTACCTCGTACCCCCGTTTTCATTCTCACATCTCTCTCTCTCTCTCTCTCTCTCTCTCTCTCTCTCTCTCTCTCTCTCTCTCTCTCTCTCCACTGTGATAACTCACGGTAATCTCCCCCTCCCACCTGCGCCTTATATCCCATGATTAATTAATCTCCATGACTGACACAAAACACGGGAGTCAGACTGATGAGGGAAACATATTTATGGCAAAACTGTAACGCGGAGAAACAGTGTGACTATTGGAAGATGATAATATATAAAGAGAATTTATTCACCAGGGAGTTTGTATATTTGATGGTTGTATAGTTGCGGCGCACGACTCAGAGGTTGTCACTATCGTACACTGGTGTCATCAGTGCGTCCGATTTCGTATCATATTATATACGAATTACATTACTGTATACGAATAAATTATACATGGATATTATTATACACGAATATATTGTACACAGATCACAGGCGTATTATCTCTTACACGAAGTCGGACACACTGTTGACCGGCACGTTGCCAGGGCACGATAATAACAACCTCAGCCCAGACAGCCAGTGCAGGAGAGTCTCACCTCCGTAGCAAGAGATGGAGTCGGCTACAGCGTGAACTGAGGTCAACAGGTGAGCAAAGTCGGTGAATCGTCTGGTGCGGAGACCATACAGAGACGAGAGTGAGTCAGTGTAGATGACTACGTGGAGCCTATGATGCAGTAGAGCATGGCGTAGGGCTCCTAAAATGGCGACCAACTCTGTTTCGTACGTGGTCCCAGTGGGGAGCCGCCAGGTCTCGACCAGGCCATCACAGACGAATGCAGCACCTGCAGACCCCTCAGGTGAAACAGACCCATCTGTGTAATATTCGGAGGTGTTGTGCAAGCGGAGGGATGAGATTCTCTCGAGGCTTTGCTGGCGAAGAAGAGCGGAAATAGCACTGAGACTTTTTTTTACAAGTATAGTACATCTCTCTGAATCCTAGGTTTTCTTCAGTCCTTTAAAGAGAAAACTCAGTAAAAAACCTCCGGCCATTCCCGTCCCTCTTCTGCAACGACTTGTCCTCTTCCCTTGAACTACCATTCCTCAGATACCCTCATCTACTCCCTCCATCTCATTCTCGACTCTCCTCTTCCCTTCCATCCATCTCCCCGTTATAAACTCACCTTCCTGAACTCCTTCCCCCTTCTGGTCCATCACATACTACCCTTCCTTATACATCCCCACTTACTGCCTCCATCTCATTCTTTACCTCCCTCTTCCTTCCCATCCACCTCACCATCAAACACCTTCCTTCCTTCCTATACTCTTTCTTCTTTCCCATCCACCACCTTCACCTTCCATATTGCCCTGCCTCTTCTCATGCCATGCACTCTCATAAACCCTCCTACAGATTATACTCCACCATGTCTCCTCACCACCTTCTTAGTCTATCCTTTCTTCCATTTAGCTCTGATAAACATTTCCTTTACTTTCCACCTCGCCGCTCCACCCACCTCTCATAAACCTTTCCTTTACTCCACACCTCCCTTCTCTATTGACCTCTCATGAAACTTCCCTCTGCTTCCCACTTCGCCTCTCCATTCAGCTCTAATAAACCTTTTCTTTACTCACCATCTCGCCTCTCCATTCATCATAAACCTTCCCTCTGCTCCCCACCTTACCTCTCCATCACGTTCATAGCCTTCCATTCGTCACGCTCTTCGTCTACCTGTTTTTTCCATTGGTCATGCTATCATGCACTCCTAAACAAATTCCATCACGTCATCATTTAATTATGTCAGCTTTGTCTTCTTTCCTTCATCAACAATCACTCACTCTTCCCCACGTAGTAACCACGATGTATGTAAAAGATAATTAGATGGAAAAAGATGACATATAGATTCAAAATATAGGCTGGGAGACGACAAATGTACCAAACTAGAAACTAAGAATGAAAGAGAAAGGAAATTTATGTACTGTACACAGGAGGACTGGGAGTGTAGTCGAGAGAGAGAGAGAGAGAGAGAGAGAGAGAGAGAGACAGACAGACAGACAGACAGAGACAGAGACAGAGAAAGAGAGACTTTTCCCTTTCATACTCCCCTCTTCTCTCCCTTCCTCTCTCTTTCCTTTCATTCCACCTTTCTTACCATAACTTTTCACTTCTTTATTTTTCTTCCCTTTTTATTTGCCCTCCCTCCCTCCATCCCTCTGCTTCTCCTCCTCCCTTTCCTCCAGCCTACCCCGCCTTTACTCCCTCTCGTCTTTTTTGCAACATATCCCAAGAGTCGGGGAGATATTTTTATTTTTGCATTGTCATCATTAAAAGAAAAAAGGATTTTCACATCTTCCTTATCCTTTCCTGTCTGGATTTTTAATCTAAGTTTTCTTAAAGATTTTATAATTTATAACTGGAAAAGAAAACACATAGTATCATATGTTTATTTTTACAGTATATCTATCTATCTATCTATCTATTGCCAGTCGCCTCAATCCCATACGGGGTGGCCACAAACAAATCGCCTACACGTCGCCCTGTCCCCCGCCATTTCGCTGCCCTGCTCCCAACTCACCCCGCCTCTCTCTTATACCTCTCCATCCCATCCCTCCATCTCATCCTCGGCCTTCCCCTCCCTCTCCCCCATCCACCTCACTCACATACACTCTCGTCAGTCTCTCACCCTCCATCCTCTCCACATGGCCAAATCACCTCAGTATGTTCCTCCTAACCCTTTATCACGTCCACATCCACACCACAACGCTCCTTTATATCCTGATTTGTCAGTCTGTCTCTACATGTGACTCCACAGGCTCCTCTTAAATAACTCATTTCTACTGCTCTCACTCTTGATTTGTATCCTTCCAACAACGTTCAAGCTTCACTTTCATACGTTAGAGTTGGTATCACAATACTGTCATGTAGTAACTTTTTCATATCCATGCTCACTTCTCTGTTTCTTATCACTGCTTTCAAGGGACCAGCAACCTTTCTTCCTTGTTGTACCCTTTAACTTCACTCTCCTAACTTCCATCCTTACTGATCACACTCCCCAGGTACTTAACCGTACTCACATTTTCCATTTCCTAACCATCCAACCTCACTGTACATTCACTGACTTCACCTCTTTCAAAGACCATCACTTTACTCTTCCCTACATTCACCTTTAGATTCCGTTTCTTACTCATCTTTAGATTCCGTTTCTTACACACTCACCCAAACTCATCCTCGCAACTCCCCGTCGTCTTCACTTAACAACACAGTATCATCTGCAAACAACAGTACAGGGAGTTTCCAAACACAACCCTCTCTCACTAGGGCCACTCCAACATACACTGCCCTACCTTGTATCTCTTTTACTACCCCATCGATGTACAGATTGAACAACCATGGAGACATGACACATCCCTGTTTCAACCCAACCTTCAAAGAGAAATATTCACTCAGTTCACCATCCACACGCACTGCAGCCTTAGCACCATCATACATACTCTTCACAGCATTCAACAACTTCCCATCTACTCCATACGTTCTTCATACTTTCCACAATCCTTGTCTATCCACCCTGTCATATGCATTCTCCAAATCCATGAAGTACATCTCTCTGAATCCGCATACAACTTCTTTCCCTTCTCTAGAAACTTTTCCACTAAAGATCTGAGAATGAATATCTGATCTACACAACCTCTTCCCTTCCTAAAGCCTCCCTGTTCTTCTCCAACTAATTCCTCTGTTATTTCCCTAACTCTGACAATAAGTATCCTACCATACACTTTTCCTAGTACACTAAGAAGACAAATGCCCCTATGATTACCATACACTTCTTTTCCCCCTTCTCCTTTATACAAGGGAATAATTATACCTGACTTCCAATCCTCCGGGACTCTACCTTCCTCCCAGGCCAATCTGCACATCTTCCACATCCATTCTACTACTATCTCTCCCCCATGCTTCAGCATTTCACCACACACTCCATCAATTCCTGGGGCTTTCCCAAATTGGACTTTCTTCATTGCTTCCACAACTTCTATCCTACTGATTTCTTCTTGTCTTCTCACTTCCCTCCTTCTCCCAGCCATTCCCCAGCCACTTATACTCACATTACTTCCATTCTCTATGTTCAACAATTTCTTAAAGTGTTCTCTCCATCTGCTCATATTTTCTCCCTTCTCCACTAGTAATCTACCATTGTTATCTTTCACTCCTCTACTAACTTCACTGCCACCCTGTCTTACTCTCTTCACCTCTTTCCAGAACATTTTCATACAGTCCCTCCACTTTACACTCTAATTCCTTGCAAACTCCTCATCCACTCTCTTCTTGCTCTCTCTTACTAATCTTTTCACCTCCATCTTCCTTTCTACATATAACTCTCTCTTCCGCCTCTCAACTTCTTCCATGCTCCTACTTCTCATCCATTCATTGTATGCTTTCTTCTTTTGTGCCACAGCCTGCCTTACCTCTCCATTCCACCATGCTGTTCCTTGCACCCCCTTCAGTCTTCTCTTCACCCTACACACCACATCACATGCTGCACATATTTCTTCTGTGAATATCTTGCACACACCTTCTACGTCCCCCATCTGCTCCAGTTCATATTTACCCAATCGTTCCTCCACTTCTCTCTTATATTCTGCCTTTTTCTCATCCTCATGTAACCTTTCCATTCTCCTTGCAACTACTCCTTCCTCCCGTACTTCCCTTCTTCCATTTCTCCATCTTACTTAGATCTCGATTCTGGCCACCACCAAGTAATGGTCAGAAAGTCCACTCCCCCAGCCTCTATAAGCTCTTGCATCCATTACACATCTTTGCATCCTTTCATCCACACACACATGAACAATCATTGCGTTCCTTTCATTCAGTTCGCCACCCACCCTTCTCATCACTCGCCATGTATACCTGTGGATCATTTTGTGCCTGAAGAGGGTAATGGCTATCACCAACCCCCTCCCGGCACAAATGTCCACTAACGCACTCCCATTCTCATCTGTCTCAGCATGCACACCCCACTCACCAACCATTCCATCCACCTTCACATTCCCTACCTTGCCATTCATATCAACAATCAAAAACACTCTCTCATTCCTTCCAAACTTTTCCATGCACACTTCCACATTTGTCCAGAACTCTCACTCTGCTTGCACGATCTTGCGTTGGCGCATACACGCACACAATCGCCCACAGCTGTATTCCAACATTCAATCTTACCCACACCATCCTTGAGCCAGCTGATCCATACTCTCTTATGTTCTTCTTCCATCTTCTACTCACAACAATACACACTTCTTCTTTTCCCTCTCATTCTCACGTACTCCTGCACATATACCCAAACCATACTCCCATTATCTCACACTCTCACCTCTCCATTTAGTTTCAGTTACTCCACATATATCCAGTTTCGCACCCTCAGGCACCTGGACAATCTCTCTCTCTCTTTCACCTCATCATTCGCACCCCTTACATTCCACTTCACGATCAGTACCATCTCCTTTGTCAGGTCCTTGGTCGTCATCTTTTGGTCAGTCCTTGTCCGAGGCTTCTTGTTCATCTTTTTAGTTAGCTGTTTTCCGTGGAGGGGCACTAACTCTCCGCCAACCTTTTTAGTCCCCTCATATGTCAATGAGGGATACTGGGGGAGTGTTCTTGAAAAAAAAAAAAAACCCTATCCGAAGGGGGGTATATCATTATTCTTATTTTTTTCCTTTTCTGTTTTTGCAGTCAATTACTATTTTTTGTATAAATTTGACTGTATCAGAGTTTAATGGTTTTATCTGTTAAAAGAAATATCCTGGTACGTTATTGTGTTTTGACTGGTGTTATCATTTTTAAGCTATGGAAACACATGATAATATACTTTTATAATCCTTGGAAACATTTTTTCCTATGCATTGGTTACCGGTAATATTATTTACCATTTTAAGGACAAACTTGTATGTACTCTTTTATGATTCTTCTCTCTTTCATTAGTTATCACTACAGCATTTTGGAAAGAAATCGTGTTGGCCAAGGAACAGAAAACATTCCACGAAAAACGCTTGTATCTGACAGTTGACTGTGTGTGTGTGGGGGGGGGAGCGGCAATGGGGATGTTAGAACGTGCATTGTGTGTGTGTGTGTGTGTGTGTGTGTGTGTGTGTGCGCGTTTGTGTGTGTGTGTGTGTGTGTGTGTGTGTGTGTGTGTGTGTGTGTGTGTGTGCGCGTGCGTGCGTGCTTGCGTGTGTGTGTGTGTGTGTGTGTGTGTGTGTGTGTGTGTGTGTGTGTGTGTGTGTGTGTCTGTGTGTGTGTGTGTCTGTGTGTGTGTGTGTGTATAGGCTTTAGGGGTGTTACAAAGTGTATTCTGTGTGTGTGTGTGTGTGTGTGTGTGTGTGTGTGTGTGTGTGTGTGTGTGTGTGTGTATAGGCTTTAGGGGTGTTACAAAGTGTATTCTGTGTGGGTGTGTAGGCTTTAGGGATGTTAGAAAGTGTATTCTGTGTGTGTGTGTGTGTATGCGTGTGTGTGTGTGTGTGTGTGTGTGTGTGTGTGTGTGTGTGTGTGTGTGTGTGTGTGTGTGTGTGTGTGTGTGTGTGTGTGTGTGTGTGTATGTGTGTGTGTGTGTGTGTGTGTGTGTGTATGTGTGTGTGTGTGTGTGTGTGTGTGTGTGTGTGTGTATATGTGTGTGTGTGTGTTTTGATGAGACGGTGGAAAGTGGAGGGTGTAAGTTGTAAAGAATTATGGTGGTTGTACAGAGATGCTATTTGTTTATAAGTCTGAGGAAAAGGATGTATTGTAGAGAGAGAGAGAATGTCCAATTTTGTAAGCGAAAGAAATGCTAAAGGTCAGTAAAGATCACTGGTTTAGAAACAAAATTTCTGCCCCTGTCATCGTTGTCCTCCTTCCTCTCACACCATCTGTCTCACATTTTATGTTTGTGCCTCATACATTTTATCATTACTTCATTATTGTTACCTCTATCGCTTCCGTCAATCTCTTTTTCTCATTTCACAGTGTTTTTCGTAACCATTATTTTGTCCCAGCAAATTTCACCCTATCAGTCTCCATCGAACATACTCTGCTCCTCTTACATATTCATCGCTGACTCTTACTTTTCTCTTCTCTTCCCTATCCTGCCCTGCTCTTCCTCTCCCTCAGCCACCACCACCCTACCGCACCGCACCCTCTCTCCCTCCCTCCCTCCATCATATAATTACCATACATTCATCTGTTACAGCAAAAGCAACACCTGTGGATCTCAAGTGTTAGTCTTAAGCTTCGGAAAACATTCTTTGGTATAATTTAGCCTTTTTTTTTAATTATTCAAAGGTCATTATTACTTATGTTTAAACCCAATTGCATAACTTCCAGCAGGTCTATAATGGGAGAAGGTGGAGAGTCAAAAATTAACATCTTTCATTTTTCCAAAACATTTTTCCCCTTATTTTCGTGAGCCCAGGCCACTGACTCGAAAATTCACCCCCGAAGTCTGCTAATTAAAGAAGTTGCTGAGTCATTTTTCATGATAACTGGCATTCAGAACGGCCTGGGTCCTGGAAGTGATCGGGGTCACGGGAATATCACCGACGGCCAGCGAACGAACGTTTGAGAGGCAAAAGTTGGTGTGATGAGTGACCGAGTTGGAGTGAGCAGGAAGAGTGCTTTGGTGTCCCCTCTCTTTGACACTTACCTCTCGGTCTTTACCTTCTTGCTTTATTATTCCTATCCTCTTTATCCCTCACTTTCCCTATTCCTCCCAAATGCATGCCGCCGTTGGGTCAATTACTACGTGATGAGTCCAACGTTGGACGCATCTCTGCTTGAACTTCTCGGCCAACCTCTCCATTTACCTCTCAATGCTTGCCTCCGTTACCTCCCATTTTTTTCATTTTTAATACCATCTCCTCTGTCCCTACCGTCTTCTCACTCATCTTCTCGTCACTCTTAATCCATCCAGCCTTCTTCTTTTTAACTTGTCGTTCCATCATCTCCCAGTAGTAAATGTTCTTTGCCCTCCTTTCCCTTTTTTCCTTCTTGTCCTTACCTTAGACGTACATAATAGATATAAGTATACTCTTGCTATAGCTTTATAACAATTGTCCTCGAGAGAATCGATGAGTCAATAGGGCTATTGTTTTTGTTTCCCTTGGCTTTCTTGATAGCCTTCCACTGCCAGGCCTGACCATCCCATCTACCCTCCCTTCCTTTTCTCTCTCATTCCTTCCTTCACCTTGTCACGAATACTTTTCTTTCACTTGCCGTTCTTCATTATGTTCAGTTATCATTATCTTACTTTTCCTTTCCTTTCCCTTCCTCACTTAAACTGTCACTTCCCTCATCTTAACTTTTCAGTTCCTGCCCATGGTTTCACTAGCTGTCTATACTTTTCAATCCCTCTCCTTTTCTCACTTTAACTGTCACTTCCCGCACCTTAGTCTCCCTTGTTCCACCTTCTTATTTTATCCCACTCCTTTCATTGCCTTTCATTTCATCCCTCTCTTCATTTTACCTCCCATCTCTCTCATTATCTCCAGTTATCTCCCCTCCCTTCTTTCACCCTCCCTCCCTCCCCTCTCTCTCTCTCTCTCTCTCTCTCTGTACATGTATGTGCTGTGAATAATCAAATGGAAAGGCGTATCGTGCTTAATACTATGTCCACAGGTTATTGGTTTATTTTATGCTTTAAGACAGTAAGTAGTTACATTCAGGAGGAAGCTATCTGGAATTATTATTTCACCATGCTGGAGAGAGAGGGAGAGAGAGAGGGAAAGAGAGAGAGAGAGAGAGAGAGAGAGAGAGAGAGAGAGATTGGTTTCCACTTCACTCGTATATAACTCAACACATTGAAAGTGGATCCCAACACTTTTTTGCGCCAGTACTTTGTGACCCTGACAGGCGGCCATCACAACCGGGTCACAGAGTCGAGTCTTTCTACGCATTCATTGAAGTGTGAGAAAGCTGCTGGTTGAAAGCAAACCACACCGGGTGTACAGATGATGTGTGTGTGGTAAAAGAATTTGCCTACGTTATTGGTCATGTTGCCCAAGTATGGGTTAGTTAGACAGGTGAGGAATGTGGCAAAATGTGTTGCCGGACAAAATAAATCACATGACACTGGCCAACCGCACTACGTGATTACATGAACTGTAGTATATACTTGTACTGTACGGTTACCATGGTGATGACACAATAATAAACAGGCAGATCATTAACACTTACGAAAGTAAACAACTTTGCTTAGGATTTATCGCGTCTGTGTGTAAATGCCAGCGTCCTGGCCCTGATCATGTAAGACGTTGACCTTAAAGGCCAGCCAATCAACCAACAAATGAAACTGATACTGGACACATGTAGACGCTGGCCATCTGCTGACAGAACTGGGATGGTGATAGCTTTGGAGACGAGCAAACCTGGGAAGGAGAGTAGGAAGTGGATAAAATCAGTACTGATTTACTTTTTTGTTTCTTTCGATCCAGTGAAAGGCAGAAACTGAGTTAGGACAGAACTGCTTCACAGAATTTGGAGGTTTCCCTCATTGACAACACTAAATAGAGGACACGGGGAATATCATTTTATGGAAAAAACGGAAGAAAGAAGAGGAGTGAAACCAAAATTACATTTTCTATTTTACAAATGACTAAAACTTGCCTGGACACGCTCATAAATTGAATGTCATTCAGAAAATGATCTTATCATTATTCTAGCCCAGCCTGTTTTGACATTTTTCATCAGAATTCAGTCCCTGTCCCTCTTTATATGCAAATATTATGCCCAAATTATTCCGCACATCCCTTACAGCCCAACTCTAATACTCCTTTTCGTCTTCTGCATTTTTTGCTACGATCTTCATTCCTACTTCATTTCTTGCAAACTTGGTTGCAAGGCCGACGACTCAGGCTGTCAGCATTAACGTGTAACCTCCTAGGATGGTGCTGCACCTCATTGTTGTGCTGGTCCAGCTTCCCCAGCCAGTGTGCCAGTTGTCTTTCCGGATTCTTTAATGTCTTCAGCCACTTGAGTGCAACAGGATTCACCCTGATGATGAAGTATGCCCCATATAAGTAGGGGTGGAAGAAATCAAGGCTCTTCATCACTGCCAAGAGCTTCTTATGAGTCACACAGCAGTTCCGCTCTGGCAGACTGAGCTTGTTGCGGTGTATTACAGCAACACCTTCATTTTTTAAAGTCATTTATGAAATCACCTTCATATTTGCGACTAAGTGGCTGTAAGTTATACTGCATAGTTTTCAGGAACGTTGTGGTCGGGGTGTAATCATATGAGAGAGTGGAAGGCAGGGTGAGTGGTGGAGTGAGAGTGTGAGAGGAGAGAATGTGTGTGTGTGTGTGTGTGTGTGTGTGTGTGTGTGTGTGTGTGTGTGTGTGTGTGTGTTTGTGTTTGTGTGTGTGTAATGTTAGGTGATACGTAAACAGTAACTTTTTACACCATAACACAAGCCATCACTGTGTCCTTGTGTTTTCACTCCTGTATGTTTTTACCCACGTTTTTCCCGTGCATAATTAAGTAGGCATAATACATAAAAAATAAATACTGCATACATAATTAATATAGACATATTAATTAGGCAATATACATACACCTACATATAGTTTAGCTCGCCATTGGAAACACCAGCTGATATTTTGTAATTACTCTCCGTTTGGCTTATACTCAATTCTCCTCCGGAATTAGTGTTATTCAAGGCACAGCTGAATTATAAGAATACTTTGATGAAGCGGCAGTTTTTAAACTTACCGTTGTCTTATTCATTTTATATCGGCATCCGTATTACGTGCTGAATAGCTTAGTTAATTACCTCAGGTTAAAAACTATAATTACACCTAATTAAAATGGAATTAAACAGAGATTAGAGTGATGTTTTAAAAGGGTAGGATAGGCAGTTTAGGCTTGGCTGAAACAGGGTGGTGTATGGCAATAGGAAATTAGGTAATTACAACCTGGATGTCGTAGGACAGTATTATAAATGTATATATTTCTCATCTTATCATTTCACTTCACATCATCTCATCGCTGTCTCTCACATCACTTCATCTCTCACCTCACATGTATAGCTTCTATTCCTCATCTCAGTTTTGTTTATAAAAGCATAAGAAGATAACTGCAGTAGGCCCGTTGGCCCATGCTAGGCACCTTCAAGAAGAGGCGGTGGTTGAATCGGTAGAGAGGCGGCCTGCAGTTTTAATGGACCTAGGTTCGAATCCCGGCTGGGTCAGAAAACACTACACCTATCTCTCCACACCTTTATCCCTCAACTTCTACCTCACTTCACCTCTCATCTTATGTACCTCATTTCTATCCCTCATTAATATTTACCACTCATGTGTATTGATTTTCACCTCTGCCTTGCCTGACTTCACCACATATTTCTCACTATCTCACTTCATTTCGCACCTCACATACCTCACATCTGTTTCTAATTTTACTTTTCACCTCGAAAGTAGTTTACTTCACAATATCTTCCCTTCATCTTTCACTGCCTAACCTCACATCACTTCACTTTCCCTCACATCACTTCACTTCACATACCTTTCATACACTAATGCTACCCCTCGTTTCACTTTTGTTTTTCCCTCATCTCACCTTCTTTCTATCTCAGATCGCCTTACCTCATGTCTGTTTACCACCTCACATCACCTGTCACTTCACATCTTCTCACCTCACCTACCTCAATCTCCTCACCGTCATTTCATCACTCACCTCACCTCATTATCTCACTTGTCACCCTCCTTCCCTCACCTTAGCCTTGAGAACCAATTAGCAAGCTCATTATGATCCCGCCTCCAACATTCCAGCCTCATAACAGGTGTATGAAGTGCTGCTGCTGCTGCTGCTGCTGCACACAATTATACCAGTACCCGATGTTCAACTTGTTACGCGAGGCGATACACCACACTGATAAGAGTATATATATATATATATATATATATATATATATATATATATATATATATATATAGATAGATAGATAGATAGATAGATAGATAGAGAGATAGATAGATAGATAGAAGGATAGATAGACATAAATATATATATATATAAATATATAAATATAAACATATATATATATATATATATATATATATATATATCCCATTGAACTCCAGAGTTGCTGGGCGAGGCATTGCACTGGGAGGGTACTAAGCATACCGCCCTCCGCTTATCGGCTCATAGTCGCGCAGCTCACAAGTCCCTACGCGGGAGTTCCCTACTTTATTAAGATTTGAAAATTCCCAGTTCTGTCCAATAGTCTGGACACTGGGCTCCAATGGGATATATATATATATATATATATATATATATATATATATATATATATATATATATATATATATATATATATATATATATAATATATATATATATATATATATAATATATACATATATATATATATATATATATATATATATATATATATATATATATATATATATATATATATATGCAAAATAACCCCAGGAGAAATGAAAAGAGCGACAGTGAGTACTTTCGTATATTACATGTTCAGACTGTGTCTGAAGACGTAATATACGAAAGTACTCACTGTTGCTCCTTTCAATTCTCCTGTGGTTTTATTGCATACATATCTTCACGGTGAAGTGAAGTCTCTGTATATATATATATATATATATATATATATATATATATATATATATATATATATATATATATATATATATATATATATATATATATATATATATAATCACGGTACATTCCATATACTATAAGAAGAAGGATGACCGTGACACTAGCCAGCAGGTCTCTGTCTGCCATCTCCAAATCTAACCTGCTTCTCTGTCCTCATTTCTATCTCTGACCACACCACGTCTGACCCTTGTGTCTCCACCATTAACCACCACCACTGACCTCTTCTTATCTTCAGTTCATTTCACCTCCAAAATTAGGTTTAGGCAAATCCAGGATAATAAAATAGGACTTAAGAGAGAGAGAGAGAGAGAGAATGTCTTTCATATTTCTTTCTCCCTCGTACTCGTACATTCCTTTTCCTCTTCCCCCTCCCACCTTGTAACTCGTAGTCTCTCATATCTCACGTCACAAGTGTCTCTTACACCTTTATGTTCCCGTCTCTCCGAACTGGCATTTTCCGCCAGACCGTTTATCCCGTTCAGCGAACGTTTCGCCGCCGATAGTTTCTGTAAGTAAACGTTTCTGCCACCGATAGTTTCTTTAAGTAGACGTTTCTGCCGCTGATAGTTTCTGTAATTAAACGTTTTTGCCACCGATAGTTTCTTTAAGTAAGCGTTTTTGCCACCGATAGTTTCTTTAAGTAAGCGTTTCTGCCACCTATAGTTTCTTTAAGTAAACATTTCTGCCACCTATAGTTTCTTTAAGTAAACATTTCTTTAACCGATAGTTTCTGAAGTAAATGTTTCTGCCACCGATAGTTTCTTAATCAAACTTTTCTGCCACTGGTAGTTTCTTTCAATAAATTTTTGTCACCTATATTTTTTTAAAGTAAAAGTTACTGCCAGCAATAGTTTCTTTAAGTAAACAATTCTACTGGTAATAATTTCTTTAAGTAAACGGTTCCTCCAGGGTGGAATCTTCTTTGTTTCATGCAAGTCTTCCTGTTTATATATATATATATATATATATATATATATATATATATATGTGTGTGTGTGTGTGTGTGTGTGTGTGTGTGTGTGTGTGTTTTATTTCACTCCTGGTATATCGAAACTTATTTTTCTTTTTGGAAGTATGAGTCGTACGTCTGAGTTTCTCGTTGCTATAAGGTTTCTGACGATAAAATTTTTCCACGAGATATTTGCTGGAATCTCTGTACGTGTTCTCTGTCTTATCTCCTGTCTTTTTTTTTTTCTCTCTCTCAGGATAATGTGGGTGGATATCAGGTATGGAAGATAATAAAAGATGTAAGAGTATATTATTTTGACCTCAAGTAGTAACCTTTATTTGGGTCAGGTTGGGTTCACTGTGCTCGCATGTGTTGAGAGAGAGAGAGAGAGAGAGAGAGAGAGAGAGAGAGAGAGAGAGAGAGCATGTTGATTACTAGGGTAAGTTTCACGCTAATGTATCACAAATGCATTTCGTTTACCTCCGCTAGGAGGTACATATTTTACCCAGCGCTGGCTTGTTTGTTGGTTTATTTCTTTGTCTGTCTGTCTGTCTGTTAGCAGAATTACTCAAAAAGTTATGAACGGATTTTGGTGAAGTTATTTGGAGTGGTATGGTATGGCTTAATGAACAGTCGATTAGATTTTGATTGTGATCTGCAATAATTTGTCTGTTTGTTCACACCATATCTCCAAAAGTTCTCAGTGAATATCAATGAAATTTTGTGGAAGGGTGGGTCATAGCCCAAGAAGTAATTGATTAAACTTTGAGGCGGATCCGCATGAGGATCCGGACCCGGATCTAACAGCACAGTGTCTCCAAAAGTTCTCAATAATTGTCGATGAAATATTGTGGAAAGGTGGGCCATGGGCCAAGAAAGAATCGATTACATTTGAGAGCGGATCTGGATCCGGCATGGGTGGATGTATGCGCTCGCTGAGTGATGCTCTAGTTCGTCATGTGCTGAAGGCGATTATTAATGAAGCGTTCTGAAGGATAACTGACCTATTCCTCAAAGTAACTGTGTGTGTGTGTGTGTGTGTGTGTGTGTGTGTGTGTGTAAATCTGTGTAAATACGACACACACACACACACACATTATATATATATCTATCTATATATATATATATATATATATATATATATATATATATATATGAAAATGTGTGTATTTTCTGACTTTATAATGGTGTTTTGTGTAAAGATGGTGTTTCTTTGCTATGGGACACACACACTCTCTCTCTCTCTCTCTCTCTCTCTCTCTCTCTCTCTCTCTCTCATGATGTATTAGTGTAGGTTATGTAAAAAGAACCACCTTTTTGGCCAGTAACAGTGTCATTAATTTCTCTTGACTCACAAATCACAGGCCTTCCTTCCACTCATCATTTCCACCAATTTATCAAGAAATATTTAACATTTATACGAAACACTGAAGGAACTGAGAACTAATGGTATACTGATGTGAACTGTTTTGGTAGTAAGAAATTATGGTTACAAAACTGGGTGACAATTTCCATTAGTCTTGAGACCTGCACAGCCTTTGTTAACCCTTCCAGTACCATGACACCTGCACAGCCTTTGTTAACCCTTCCAGTACCATGACACCTGCACAGCCTTTGTTAACCCTTCCAGTACCATGACACCTGCACAGCCTTTGTTAACCCTTCCAGTACCATGACACCTGCACAGCCTTTGTTAACCCTTCCAGTACCATGACACCTGCACAGCCTTTGTTAACCCTTCCAGTACCATGACACCTGCACAGCCTTTGTTAACCCTTCCAGTACCATGACACCTGCACAGCCTTTGTTAACCCTTCCAGTACCATGACACCTGCACAGCCTTTGTTAACCCTTCCAGTACCATGACACCTGTACAGCCTTTGTTAACCCTTCCAGTACCATGACACCTGCACAGCCTTTGTTAACCCTTTCAGTACCATGACACCTGCACAGCCTTTGTTAAGCCTTTCAGTACCATGACACCTGCACAGCCTTTGTTAACCCTTCCAGTACCATGACACCTGCACAGCCTTTGTTAAGCCTTTCAGCACCATGACACCTGCATAGCCTTTATTAACCCTTCCAGTACCATGACACCTGCTTACCCTTAGTTAAGCCTTTCAGTACCATGACACCTGCACAGCCTTTGTTAACCCTTTCCGTACTATGACACCTTTTTTTATGCAAGGAAGAGGGAAAAAAAGGCCAGGAGCCTGGAGTATACCATTCCCTCAAAAAAAAAAAAAAAAAAAAAAAAAGAGGCAAATTCAAGACCCGTTCATTCGAGATACCTGGACACACTGCGTTTGCAAGACTGGAGATCATAGGAAGTAGGAAATACAGACAGAGGGAGACAGTTCCAGAGCTGACCTGTTGCTTAATGAAGGACTGGGAGGAACGGTTAACTCTTGCCTTTAAGATTTGGACAGAAAAGGGATGAGAGTTAGTTGCCAGACGGGTGCTACGCGTACGTCGTAGAAGTGGAGGAATGCATGCAGACAGTTCAGAGGAGCAGAGATCATTGAAGTAGCGATAGAAAATAGATAAAGATGCAACAGTGCGGCGAGGAGACAGAGGTTGAATGGAGCCAGTAAGAGGAGAAGAATTAATGAGACGAAAAGCCTTTGACTCCATCCTATTGAGAACGGCCGAATGTGTGGAGTCTCCCCAAACATGTGAGTTGTACTCCACACAGGGGCGGATAAAACCCGTGTATAAGGTCAACAACTGTGCAGGGGTAAAGAAGGTACGAAATCCGCTTAGCACACCTAATCTCTTGGAAGCAGATTTTACAGGAGATGCAATATGATCTTTCCAAGATAAGTTTCAAGTGAACGAAGTCCCTATCATGTTCAAGGATGATGCAGGATAGGGCTGGATATTATTAAACATTAGTGGGTACTCCTGTGGAAGATTTTGACGGGTTGATAGGTGTAAGAACTGAGTCTTTGATGCATTAAAAACTACAAGATTATTTTCACTCCAGTCAGAGATACGAGCCAAGTCAGACATTAGGTGTGCCATAGCCACATCCCTTATTTGTTGAAGTAACTGCTGAGATGGACGTTTCGGAAACCGAATAGAAAGGTGAAGGGTGGAATCATCAGCATACGAGTGGATTGGGTTAGATGTACAGCTTAGGTCATTGATGAATGAAATTTAGAGAGCTTGTGATAGGACAGAGCCCTGAGGAACACCACTGTTGATACTTCTAGGAGAAGAACGATGGCCGTCTACAACAGCAGGTATTGAACGACCAGAAACGAAGCTATAGATGAAGGCACAGATAGAAGGATAGAAACCTTAAGGGGGACAGTTTGGAAACCAAAGGTTTATGCCAGACTCGATCGAAAGCCTTTGAGATGTCAAGTGCGATGGCAAAGCTTTCGCCAAAGTCCTGAAAGGAGGATGACCAGGAGTCTGAAAGGTAGGTGAGAAGATCGCCAGTGGAGCGTCCCTGACAGAATCCATACTGACGATCAGGAAGAAGGTTGTGATGGGAAAAATGCTTTAGAATTATTCTGTCAAGCATTGACTAGAAAACTTTTGAGACACAGGATGTTAAAGCAATTGGACGATAGTTAGAGGGTTGGGAATGGTTACCCTTCTTTGGGACTGGCTGAATGAGAGCGGTGGGGGAGGCTGTGGCTCAATCGGTAGAGATTTGGCCTGCAGTCCTACAGGAACCAGGTTCAAATCCCCGCTGGGGCAGGGAACAGTTTAAGGATTTGAATTTCATGAAATCAGACTTTGCTGATCTACCAGAAGACCCGTCAACATGTAAAAATATCCCCGCTAATACCAGTACATCAGTCCTGTATGAGACAGCCCTAGCACGTATTCAATTTGGACGGTGGGTGTTATCCCCAAAGTGGTGATATGTAGAGGTGTATGGTATGTTGGAGGTCTACTGGGCCTTGGGAGCAGGCTGTGAAGCCTATGCCCAGAGTCGGACACATTTAAAAAAAAAAAAAATCCAGCAAGAAAGAAGGTACAAGTTGAAAGACAAAGGCGAAAGAGTTTACCTAGGCAAGGTGTAAGCACAGAAACACAGTTCTTGAGGACAACAAAGGGATTCCATCAGGCCCATATGCACAGCCTATGTTAACCCTATCACTACTATGACACCTGCACAGCCTGTGTTAACCATTTCATTACCGTGACACCTTCACAGCCTTTGTTAACCCTTTCAGTACCATGACACCTGCACTACCATGACACCTGCACAGCCTGTGTTAACCCTTTCATTACCACGACACCTACACAACCTTTGTTAACTCTTTCAGTACCATGACACCTGCACAGCCTTTGTTAACCCTTTCAGTACCATGACACCTGCACAGCCTTTGTTAACCCTTTCAGTACCATGGCACTTACACAGCCTTTGTTAACCCTTTCAGTACCATGACACCTGCACAACCTTTGTTAACCCTTTCAGTACCATGGCACTTACACAGCCTTTGTTAACCCTTTCAGTACCTTGCTCTAGCACAGCCTTGTTAACCCTTTCAGTACCATGTCACATTCTTTTATATTTGTGCTACCTCCACACATTGCTATTTACAAATCAGTCAAAGCGAACGAAAATGATGACAGATTCCAGAGATGAGGAATTTTCCAGCAAGTCCAGGGATGAATGTTAGAAGTACTAACAACATCGTCTTTGTTTTCCTAACTGCAGTGGGAGTGAGAGAACAATAAGGTCGCTTGAAGTTAACTGAAGTATATTACAGGGTTCCTAATCCTAATCCACGAGGCTCCTTGTTATTTTTTTTAAACCAGTTATACTACTGGTGGTATTTCTGAACTAAATGATATTTGTATGATGTTAGCCGGAATATAACTATAAAGTCTGCATTTGATAACCAAAATGTTACGCAATCAGTTACTGTGTCAGCGATTTAGAAGCATGTGTGATCTCAACCAGTTTTTTTTTTAGACAAAGTCAGATATCAAATATTCTGTGTAAAAAGAACTAATATCCACATAGGTCTTATACGAACTTTTAGTTGGAAAATCTACTTAAGTGAAGGACTAAATGATTTCCTGGCCAGAACTTGCTGAATATTAAGCATGTGACACCTGGAAGTACTAAAAGGACGCACTGCACTTGACCACGTGTTTGATTATCTTTTTCTCAAAACTTTACCTTGCAGCACAAAGATAAAAGAAAGGCATCATAGGTGGACACCTCATGTATGCCTATAACTGAAGTATAGACCTTATGCTTGTTTGTGTGTGTTGAATATTAGTCAAAGAAACCTTGAACGGATATAGCCTCAAAATGCCAGATTTAGACTTTGGTATTTCTTGCTCTGAGTTCAAGAAGTCTAGCTGGAGAATAAGGAAGCACACGTACAGTGTTTCTGAGAATTCATGGAAACTTTCTGGATTTTTCTGATAGAATAGTATAATTTGTTCATCCATTGACATACTTTGCAACAAAGTATTACACTTTGTTCAATACACTGAAGTATTATCATCATGCTGTGAGCATGAAAGGAAAATACAGCAATTTTGTATAAATAAATGATTATGTTGTGGTGTGCATCAACTTTTTTATATATATATATATATATATATATATATATATATATATATATATATTGTTACATAGCCTATGATTTCATCATCCTTTGTGTAATTTTAACGCACAGTATGCTGCATGTTTGATCACGAGCGTGTTCTGTCTCAGTCCCCCCCTTCTACCGTTATAGTAGAGTAAGTCGTCATTTGTGGAGTTCAGTGCGGGATTTTCAGCTCTTTGTCCCCATGGCTTCATTTGCGCGTCCTTCTTACAAGTTGTATCAAGCTCTGCTGGCCCCTATATAATGAGCTCAGTCTCTGCATCATTGCCACTTAGATCTACTCCTCATTTTGTTCACATCTCTGTCCTCCCCTGTACAGTTATTATTATTGTGAATTTCTCAGGAAGTCTCCAACCATCTAGCAGCTGTGCGATTTGAGTATACGTGCTATTGCATTTTGTTCTTGTACTGTGTAGCATAAGGTTAATTCTTAGGCCTAGTGAGGTTTTTGATTGATGTTGGGTTTTATGTCAGTCATTTTTGATAATAGTTTGTATCTGTAATAATCTATCTAGCATTCACTGAGTATTATCTGGTATCTCATTTTATCAGGGCTGACTTAGATAAATTTACCCTTGCTAATTTCGTGTTAATAGAGGCTATTGCAGTTAACCATATAATTAACCTGTTTATTTGCCATTACATTATCCTTATGAGTTCTGAATGTTTTGTTGTTAGTTTGAGCATTAAACTTTAACTTGTAATTTTACCTAACTCTTTTGTTTTGAACCTGGAACTTTACGGGACAGTAGTGATTTTTAGTATTCTCACTTAAAGTGTACATTATCTTTCTCTGTTCCGTAACATAAATTTGGCGACCTCTTATCAGGATATTCAGGATATTATCATAAGGATATTGCTCGATATTTTGTGACTGTTACTTATTCATGATGTCTACTATTACTACACTTGATGAAGCCAAAGATTTTTTGTCAAATGTGCAAACAGTGTGTGATGTAGAAAACAGAACAAAGAATGAACTTAAGCTTGTTGCTCAACAATTGGGAATTGTTGTTCGCTCTCATCATTCTAAAGATCAAATTGTTGACATGATTAATGAAAGCTTGTTTAATGTAACTCCTCCAAATGAGCAAACGCAGATTGAATTAGCTAGGTTACAGCTAGCCCTGCAGGAGGCCCGTGCTTAGGAGGCTGAGTTTCACGCACAAGTTGAACTTGCTAGGATTCAGGCAGACCATGAGTATCGCATGAAACAATGTGGAACTGGATCACCTAGCTCTGATGATTTTGATGTGGCTAAAAATTTTAAACTTGTCCCTCCTTTTAATGAATCTGATTTAACAAAGTATTTTCAGTTGTTTGAGAGGGTAGCTACAGGTTTTAATTGGCCTAAAAAGTATTGGCCAGTGCTCCTTCAAACTGTTCTCACCGGTAAAGCTCAAGTAACTTATGCATCTTTGCCTCAGGATCAATCTGATAATTATGATGTAGTTAAGAGCTTGATTCTTAAGGCCTATGAGCTTGTTCCTGAAGCCTATAGAGTAAAATTTAGGACAACTTACAAGTAAGATAAGGAATCCCGTGTTGAGTATGCAAAAATCAAAGAAGATCTGTTAGAGCAGTGGTTAAATTCTAAGAATGTGGATTCTGATTTTGACAAATTTAAGCAGATGATTTTGCTGGAGGACTTCAAAAGGTGTATTTATAAAAATGTAAGCCTATATCTTGATGAGAAAAGAATAGATAATTTGTCTGATGCTGCAGTTTTAGTTGATGAGTATGTTCTCACTCACAAGAGATATTCTAGAGAAAAAGGGAAAGCTGAGAGTAAGTACGTTGCCTCTACTCAGAGTACAGGTAACAGGAAAGAGAATAAAGATGATGTTTCTCAGGAAGTAAATACCAGCTTCACCTCTAGATTTCAGAAAAGTAAATGTACTTATTGTAGTAAGCTTGGTCATACTACGGAGAGATGTTTCAGGAGACAGCGTGATGTGAACAAAAAGGAGCCTTTAAATATTCAGTCAGTTGGTCTAGTGTCCACTCTTGAGAGTTCCCAGAATTCTTTAACTGAGTTAACTGAACCTGCTTTGAGGGGTAACTTAAATTCTCATGATGGAGCTCCTCTTTTGAGCAGTAACGTGGGTGACACTCTCAAGAGTTCATGTGCTAATTTCCTGTCTGATGGTTTTGTCAGTCCTCTGGACAGTAATGACAGGAAATCAGTTCAAATATATCGTGATACAGGTGCTTGCCAATCCCTTATGCTGACCAGTGTTCTAGGCTCTAATGTTAATTCCTCTGATGAAACTGTAATCTTACAAGGTGTAGGGAATAATTACTTCTCTGTCCCTCTGTGCAGAGTGAATTTAGAGTCTGGTTTTGTTAATGGTTCCGTTATGGTTGGGTTGGTTGAGACACTCCCAATGTCAGGTGTAACTTTCTTACTTGGAAATGATATTGGTGGAAGTCAAGTGTGTCCAGCTCCTCAGTTGTCTAGAGAGCCAGTGGCTGTGTCCCAGGATTGTGATGTCCCTGATGTGTTCCCTGCATGTGCTGTCACTAGGGCTAAGTCTAAAGTTACTGGTGATTTAGAGGATAATGATGATGATGATGTTATCCTAGCTGACACTTTTCTTGCTAATTTGGACCACTCACCAGATGCGGCAGTACCCCGTAGTGTTGATAATTTGTCTCGTCAAGAGTTGGTTGAGTTGCAGGTTGCTGACCCTGAGTTGAAAGGTCTAGCTAACTCTGCTTACAGTGAAGAAGAGTCAGCCGGTGTTTCTACTTGTTATTATGTAAAGTCAGGAATACTTATGAGGAAGTGGAGACCCCCAACAGCATCAGCCGACTGTGAATGGGAGGTTGTACATCAAATTGTCATCCCTCGTGTTTGTAGGCAGGATATCATTAGAGTGGCTCATGATTCCAGTTTGGCAGGACACCTTGGAGTGAGGAAGACTGTGGCACGCATTTTGAAACACTTCTACTGGCCAAGTATCTTCAGGGATGTTTCCTGGTATTGTAAGTCTTGTCACACGTGTCAAGTTGTGGGGAAGTGTAATCAGACCGAAAAGGTTGCACCTCTAGTTCCCATTCCTCCTTTTGAGGCGCCTATCACCCGTGTGTTGGTGGATATTGTGGGCCCTCTTCCTAAGACTTCTTCAGGATTTTCTTATGTGTTGACCATGATTGATATGGCTACTCATTATCCTGAAGCCATTCCACTTAGAAATATCTCAGCAAAGAACGTAGTTAAGGAAATGCTAGGGTTCTTCACAAAGTTTGGCCTGCCCAAGGAGGTACAGTCAGACCGGGGGAGTAATTTCATGTCAAACGTTTTCAAGCAGTCTCTGAAAGAGTTGGGCATCTCCCAGATCACGTCTTCAGCTTACCATCCATCCCCAGACTCAAGGAGCGTTGGAGAGATATCATCAATCACTCAAATCGATGCTCAAGAAATACTGTTTGGAACATCAGAAAGACTGGGATAAAGGTCTTCCATTCGTTGTGTTTGCCGCAAGAGAATCTCCAAATGAATCACTGGGCTTCTCACCTTTTGAACTACTGTTTGGCCATGAAGTAAGAGGACCCCTTAAGCTACTCAAGGAATGCTGGCTGTCGGAGGAAGATGACGTCAACCTGCTGGAGTATGTGATGAAGTTCAAAGAACGGCTGTCCACTGCTTTACAGCTGGCGAGAGAGAATTTAGCTGCTCAGGAGAAGATGAAGACTTGGTATGATAAGAAGTCCAGGTTACGCCACTTTCAGCCAGGAGATCAGGTTTTGATTCTGCTACCAGTTCATGGGTAACCTCTTCAAGCCAAGTTTAGTGGCCCTTATTTCGTGGAGAAGAAACTCAGTGATGTCAACTATGTCATCGCCACACCAGATCGTAGAAAGAGCAAGCAACTATGTCACATCAACATGCTAAAGTTATATCACAGGCGGGACGAAAATAATCCAGTCTGCACTGTATCTGTTCCACCCGAGTCTGCAAGTGAAGCTCTCCCATGCAGTGTGAGCCTGAGTGATAGTTTGGGGAAGAATCCTGATATCATGAATGATCTCCAGACTAAGCTTTCTCATCTACCTCCCGAGGAAAGGCAGGAGTTTTCGGCATTACTGCAGGAGTACCCGCAAGTGTTCCGTGCCACTCCAGGAAGAACCACTGTGTTGATGCATGATGTCGATGTTGGAGACACAAAGCCAATTAAATTGCCTCCTTACCGTGTGAACCCAGTGAGAGTTCCTCTCATCCAGAAGGAGCTTGGCTACCTGTTGGACCACAAGATGATTGAGCCCTTTCAGAGCGAGTGGAGTTCTCCTGTCACTCTGGTCCCTAAGCCAGGTGGGTCACAGCGGCTTTGCATTGACTACAGACGTGTTAATCAGATAACCAAAACAGACACTTACCCTCTCCCTCGTGTGGAAGATTGCATGGACAAGATCGGAAAGGCTAGGTACATAAGTAAGTTTGATTTGTTAAAGGGATACTGGCAAGTACCTATGACTGAACGTGCTAGGGAGATCTCATGTTTTGTAACATTAGAAAAGACTTTTGCATGTTCTGTAATGCCATGTACAGATTGTTTTAGAGTAATAAGAAATTTCCTTTGTAAATTTCTTTTTTCTTTGTGGGGAGGTGTTACATAGCCTATGATTTCATCATGCTTTGTGTAATTTTAACGCACAGTATGCTGCATGTTTGATCACGAGCGTGTTCTGCCTCAGTCCCCCCCTTCTACCGTTATAGTAGAGTAAGTCGTCATTTGTGGAGTTCAGTGCGGGATTTTCAGCTCTTTGTCCCCATGGCTTCATTTGCGCGTCCTTCTTACAAGTTGTATCAAGCTCTGCTGGCCCCTATATAATGAGCTCAGTCTCTGCATCATTGCCACTTAGATCTGCTCCTCATTTTGTTCACATCTCTGTCCTCCCCTGTACAGTTATTATTATTGTGAATTTCTCAGGAAGTCTCCAACCATCTAGCAGCTGTGTGATTTGAGTATACGTGTTATTGCATTTTGTTCTTGTACTGTGTAGCATAAGGTTAATTCTTAGGCCTAGTGAGGTTTTTGATTGATGTTGGGTTTTATGTCAGTCATTTTTGATAATAGTTTGTATCTGTAATAATTTATCTGGCATTCACTGAGTATTATCTGGTATCTCATTTTATCAGGGCTGACTTAGATAAATTTACTCTTGCTAATTTCGTGTTAATAGAGGCTATTGCAGTTAACCATATATTTAACCTGTTTATTTGCCATTACATTATCCTTATGAGTTCTGAATGTTTTGTTGTTAGTTTGAGCATTAAACTTTAACTTGTAATTTTACCTAACTATTTTGTTTTGAACCTGGAACTTTACGGGACAGTAGTGATTTTTAGTATTCTCACTTAAAGTGTACATTATCTTTCTCTGTTCCGTAACAATATATATATATATATATATATATATATATATATATATATATATATATATATATATATATATATATATATATATATGTGTGTGTGTGTGTGTGTGTGTGTGTGTGTGTGTGTGTCCGATTTTATGGTACAGGCTTCAGAGCCCATTCCCAAGTCCCAGTAGTCATCTTACATAGTGTACCATACACTTGCATATGTCACCAACACTGATGTATTATGTTGTAGTAACTAGAATGGACGGTAGAGTGTTAGTGTATAAATAAATAATTGTACTGTGGTGTGGAACAGACTGGAAGTCATTAACTCAAATACTGAAGCCCGTACTGGATACAACAACTGCTCCACGTTGATGGTGTTTCTATCAGGTTCTTATGTTGTTCTGGTTAATATTGTAATGCTTTACTAATGCTGGTGATAGTGGTGAAGAGAAGAGGGTGGTGGTGATGGTGGTGATGGTCGTGGTGGTAGAGAGGGAAACGCGAGGTGTTGGTGGTGTAGTGGTGGTGGTGCGTTGATAAATGTAGTGACGGCGGTGGAGAGGACAATGGGAGGCTTTGGGAGTGGTAGTAATGAGTGATGGTAATTGTGATGGTGGTGATGATAGCATGGAGAGCAGTGATACTGATATGCTGGTGAAAATGATGGGTAGTGGTTTAGATGTTTTGATTAATGATAGGATGCTGATAATATAAATATTACATTATTATTATTATTTTGTATATAAGCTCTCCTTGCACAAACACAATAAAGGAACTTCTTTTTGTTTATACTTTGCAAGTAAATAGACAATAATGTAGCGAGGTTGGTTGTGTTACAGTGGTGCAGATGAAATGACTTGAGTTTTGATGGCCTTTATACTTGCTCATTTTTTGTCTACTACATTTTTGGCACCAGATCAGTAGTGTTGTTATTATTGTGTGTGAATGTTTTTGCTGGTTTGTCAAAAATGTACTTTATATTCCGTATTTGTATTACCGTTTTCGTTAAAGCGGTCAGCCTGCTACAGTATCTTGCTGTGTTTGATCAGTGTTTTATGGTTAACAGAGTTGCCCCAAATGTTGTCAAAAAGTTTAACATTTCTTAGCTCTGTTAGCTTTCCTTTTGTATTGGATCTACTTGTTCACTGATGCTTGATAAGAAAATGTGCTTTATTATGGACGAAGTTGATACAATTGATATACGAATGTACTGAATGTCATTATATACACGGAAAAGAGAGAGGAGGAGAGACGAGAGACGATTTTAAGAAGAGAGAGAGAGAGAGGGGGGGGGGGTGACGCTGGTACATAAATACATACAGTATACTGTACCAGTATATATTGTGGTGTGCGCCACAATATGGCTGGTGTTGTTGTTTGTGTTGGTAATAGAGTAGTGGTGGTGATAAGCTATAACCCTGTCTTGTTAAAGTGTCTCATTCCTACATAAGAATGGAGGGAGGGATGGACAGGAAAAAAGATAGAGGGAGGAAAGAGAGAATGTAAAAAGGAGGAAAAACAGTAACAATGGTGGATGGAAGGGTTATTATTATTACCTCACCCGGACGGAGTCCGCGAGGTATTGTGTTTGGTCGAGTTTGTTTATTTGTTTGTTTGCATGTTTTTATTTCTTTGTTAGCAACATTACGGAAAAACGGCTGAATGAAATTACATGAAACTTTCAGGATATGTGGACACTGGTTTCCAAAGAAATCGATTAAATTTTGGAGGTAATCGAGTGACCATGAAAGGTCAAAATCAAGGTTACGGTTTTTCAGAGGGCTATAACTTGAAAACGGTTGAAGAAAAAGATATTTACTAGTGGAAAATACAGGAACTCGTGATACGGTCTTTCATTTGACACCATTACTTCTGACCTTGAATGACCTTGAAAGGTCAAACTCAAGGTCACGGATATTCCGGGGCCTATAACTCGAAACTGGTTGAAGCTAAAGAGATATTTATTATTACCAACATAAAGGAAATCCCTTAGGGGTTTTTAAATGGTAGCTTGACTTTTGACTGTAAGTGACCTTCAAAGGTCAAACTCAAGGTCATGGATATTCAGGGGGTTATAACTCGAAAACCTCTGAAGATACAGATATTTACTATACTCAAGATATAGGAAGTCCCATATGGGCTTTCATTTGGCATCATGACCTTTGACCTTGAGTGACCTTGAAAGGTCAAACGCAAGATCACGGATTCTCAGAAGGCATAACTTGATAACATTTGTGCCATCACTTTAGACTATAACCCATTAACTCCCAGGGTTCCTCTGTGAGGGATTTTCCTGGAAGGGTACTAAGTGTACTGCCCTCCGCCTATCGGCTCATAGTCGCGAATCTCATAGGTCCCAACCTCGGGGTTCCCTCCTTTATTAACTTTTGAAAATGCCCAGTTCCGTCCTATTTTGAGGACGTTGGGCGTAAATGGATTAATTGTGCACTGACACTATATGGAAGAAATGAGACAGTATTTAACAGCAATAAAATAACTGCTGTCGAACGAGGTTTATTGTGCCTGGAATCACGTGTTACTAATATTATTATTATTATTGTCATGATAACCCGATATTATTATAATATGGTAATATGGAAATCAAAGCGGGAACACACGAACATGCAAAAGGAAGACTACTCTCTCTCTCTCTCTCACTCTCTCTCTCTCTCTCCTTTCATCCGATTCTTTCCCATCACATTTCCTCAGCTAATCTTCATTCTTTTAGTCCCTTTTAGGCTATTCGCTTCCCTCCATTCTTTCATCTCCCATTAGAACCTTCCCTCTCTCCCTTAAGTCTCTCTCATTTGCTTTGTGTTCTTCACCTCTCTAATTTTCCCTTCCTCTCTCCTTCCCATGCTTAACCCATTTTTCTTCCTCCTTCCTACCTTCCCTCCCTCCCTCATTTACCACGCACCTCATCACCATTAACCTCTTCTGTAAAAAAAAAAAAAAAAAAAAGTTCTCCTTCTCTTCACTCTTTCTTCCTTTTCCCTTCCCAGTTTCTTTCTTTCCATGTTATTTATTCCTACGATTTTTACTCTTTTCCCACCCTCTTTCCTTTAACTGTTTTTTTTTTTTTTTTTTTTAAATTATTTCCGTTCCTTTATTCTCTTTCCTTCTTCCTCCTCTTCCTGCCCGTTCCTTCCTCTGTCATCTTGTCTTGTTTCCGTCCTCTTATGCTTCTTGTCTTACAATTAATTAGTCAAATATTTCCACAATAGATTTAAGGATAATCTCATGACTTGGAAGTTCTACGAAGGAGATGTATATTATGGAATATTACTAGGCCCAAGATGAAGATGATTTCGGAAGGGCATATTTGTGTGAATTTAAGGGACAAGGAATAATAAGGGAAAGAAGATAAAACCTGATGATTGAGTGAGGGAGGTGAGATAAAAATCATACTCTAAATTAGATTAGTTTTGTTTTTTCTGTTCGTTGGCTGTGAGGATAATTTTTTTTTTTTAATATATGGAATAATTACTAAGGTGCATAAAGATAATATGCATTGAATTTAAGCCATCATTTGTGGTTAATGGATATTTGAATGTGCGCGAGTGTGTGGGGTAATTTATTTGTGTGTTTGTGTGTTTGTTTATCTTTGAAAGGAATCCAAGAATCTATACTAATGATCAAATAACAGTGTATTAATGAGCACAACATGCCAATTGGGAATATAGTGTGGAAGAGAAATACAGTAGAATCTGGCAAGAAACCATCATTATCATCATCACCCAATGATATATGTAGTAGGCATGATACACAGATTAATAAGAGTGTTAATAGGTGAAGTAGGATGTAGGAAGATTAACACCATAACTTGTTTTCACCTTGCTCACCTGAATTATGCGTCCCTCTTTAACTACCCACTTCCACGAATGTACATCTTAATAGTCCCTATTTGACTTCTTAACAGCCCCATTAGCCACTCATTTCCGCCATAATGACTCCCTGGACCAGGATTCATTGACATCATTCCTATTCCCTCTCTTTTAATCTAAATAATAAATTCAGGCTGTGTATATATCTTTGTGTACGTTTTTTTCGTTTCCTTCACGAAAATCATAATAGATACCGACCTAATTCTTTTTGCATTAGGCCGGGGTAAGTCCAAAGAGAAACAAAAAAATTACGAACAAAAATTTTTGGCCATCGCGTGTGACGCGAGGGAGTAATATTTTCGAAAATGGGAACATTCTTGAACGAAATTAAGTGAAAATCATTTATTCGATTATTTGGTCAAAGCTGGTCGTTGTCGGCTCAGTAACGTATCGAAACAAAGATAATGGTATTTGCAAACGCTTTTTGATCGAAAGACTATTAAATAGTCTCGCAAATTCTCTCTCTCTCTCTCTCTCTCTGTAGTGTGTACGTATGTCATCATGCAGGTGTGGTGACATGCAAATATCTGTCTTTTTATTTGTGTGTGTGTGTGTGTGTAATTCACCGGGTAGGTCAGGATCACTTGATGGTCGTGATCGTCAGCTTTTATTCTCAAGGAAGAACTGAGAGCTCATATAATCCGATCTAAGGGCTAGGCCGTGACCTTTCACACATGCACACACTCATCTCCATGCTCAAAGGGGCCCGTTTCGTTAGCGAAACTTTTCGCATCCCGAACAAGGATCGAGCCCCCGTCTCAACAGATGGTAGGCGAGATCGTTACCATTGAGCCTGCGAGCGGTGTGTGTGTGTGTGTGTGTGTGTGTGTGTGTGTGTGTGTGTGTGTGTGTGTGTGTGTGTGTGTGTGTGTGTGTGTGTGTGTGTGTTTTATGCAAGGAGCCCGCAAACCGTTCTTTTCAAGAAAAAAAAAACAATACGAAAGAGATCCAAATTCTATCTATCTATCTCTCTATCTATCTATGTATTGCCAGACGCCATAATCCCGTAAGGGGTGGCCATTTGACTCTGAGTTATTTGTTTTACAGGGAGGGGCACTAAGCCTCCACCAACCCACTTGTTGACACGTAGGGAGCACGTATGGTTTGGTTATATGGTTACCACCCAGTGTTGTAAATGGTTTCTTGGCTTACAGGAAACCATTTGACTTGTCACTCAATGTAAAGTCTCCTGTAACGGAAAGAAAAGCAATAAGAAGTGAGAGGAAAGTTGGGAGAAATAGGAAGAGAGGAGGGCAGGCAAAGAAAAAGAATGATAAAGTCTAAGGAAGAAGTATGCAGCACTACAGCAAGTGAGTGGATGATGATGATGCCTACTTCTTCCTTAGCCTTTATCATTCTTTTTTCTGTGCTTGCCCTCCTCTCTTCCAATTTCTAAAGATCCGTTTATTTCGAGATGCCTGGACACACTGCGTTTGAAAGACTGGAGATCATAGGATGTAGGAAATACAGACAGAGGGAGACAGTTCCAGAGCTGACCTGTTGCATAAAGGAAGTGTGTGTGTGTGGGGGGGGGGATGTATTGAGTTTATATGACTAACACAACACAGAAACAGAAAGAAATAAAATGCATATGGTGTTTTATATTATGAAATGTTCAGGTAAGTGAAAATTGGTATGTATGGAATCTGTCAAATATAACGTTATCCGTCCCCGTTCGTTTGATATCCATGTTTGTTTTTGAGTTTTTTTTTATCCATTAGGTAATCAAGTCAATCCATAATAATTTTTCTTTGCTAACTTTACACCATACTTATCTCTTCTTCCTCCTATACCGTCCCTCTCCCTCCATCTTCCTTCTTTCTCCTACACCCTCCCCCTCCCTGTACGCCTCTTTCCTTTTCTATACCAGCCTTAACTTTCCATATCTTCCTAAAATTGTAATGGGGTGTATAAAAGCCTGCGTTGCCGAGAGGTAAAGTGGAGATCCTCTCTTTGGCTCAGTGGTAACGTGCGCGCGTATTAAGCGCGAGGGCCCAGGATCGAATCCCGACGAGACCAGTGATTAATTTGTTAAGTTTCAGTTCGGTTCTTTACAAAATCACCTGCAAATATCTGAGTACTGTACTTTGACTTTGGTAATCTGGGTGTTGGTGAGTGTGGGAGACGCTTATAAAAGTGACTGGCACAGAATACTGACTAGAGTTTAATGGAAATTATACAGGAAAGACGAGAAAAGAAAAGTGCTGAATTTTACCATGTCCTTTTTTTTTTTTTTTTTTTTTCATCCAAAGCCAGTGTTAGTTACGAAGTGCTTGTATATTAACTCCCAGTACTAGAATAACGACTCTAAATTACTTCTGCAGCTGAAATATGACTTTGCTGTGGTTAGGAGGTACCTTTAGGTGTGGGAAAGGATTAGAAAAAGTCTTTGACCCTTTCAGCACACAAAAATCTTGTTTTTTTTTTTTTTAACTTACAGTTGGTTGTAATCAGCTGTAATGGAGTCCTGTCGTGGTATGTCTTGAATCTCAGGTCAGGCGAGACCAGGAATATCCGGTACCATGCCGGAAATACCAGCCAGGAATATCCGGTACCATGCCGGAAATACCAGCCAGGAATATCCGGTACCATGCCGGAAGTACCAGGCCAGAAATACCCGGTACCATGCCGGATATACCAGGCCAGGAATACCCGATACCATGCCGGGAATACCAGGCCAACAACAGTGTATCCAAAGGAAGGGGGAAAAAGTGAAGAAAAAATCATCAGTATCTGGCGTGAAATTTATCCAACACTCGAATACATTTTTTTTTTCTTCGCTGGAGAAGAGAATTATTATTATTTTTTTTTTAATCTTAGTAAGAGTACAAAAAATATTTGACTTTTAATGAAACTTGCTGATTACGGAAGGGTATATCTGTTGGACTTAAACAGTTGATATAAACTGAGTCTGCAGAGAGAGAGAGAGAGAGAGAGAGAGAGAGAGAATTAATGCGGACAATAGTGAGAGAAATGAGAACATAAAGACTGGACACAAGCAAAATGAATAGAGAGGATGACTGAATAACACAAAGGAACGACAATAAAAACAAAATGAACTCCCAAATTGAAGTTGTGAAATTCCAGGGAAAGTTATTGTGGATGGAGGTTGAGGGGTGAGGCAATAACACCTAGAGAGGGGGGGGGGAAGGAAGTATACAAAATTGTGTTGATGGGAAAAAATAAATAAAATGGAAGAAATGCGGGCAGTGCAAAATAGGAATTTAAGTTTTATGAAGTATAGCCTTGCACATCGGCAATTCCCTTAACATTCACAGCTAATGGATCATACCTTACATTAGAACTGGAAACGTGGACAGGTGTACAATTTAACTTATGGAGTTATGGTTATTCGTTGGTGGTGTTGTAAGGAATTTAGGGATATTTTGAATAAGACGAATTACTTCACTGATTTTAATGTTTGGTTTAGTTGTTTATAAATATTTTTTGGTTGATGGTTTCTTCATTCTTTTGGACAGGAAGAAATGTTTATTTTCATACATACATACATACTCTCTCTCTCTCTCTCTCTCTCTCTCTCTCTCTCTCTCTCTCTCTCCCTCTCTCTCTCAACGATCCTACTAGTTTTCAGTCTACCTACTTACCTGTATCATCCGGCCACTTTGTATCTGTCTGTCTATTTGCCTGTTGACCCTCCTGCCCACCAACTCCCCCAACCCTTCTGCTGCAGTTTTAACACCAGGAAGCAAGGAACCAGGGTTCCCTGGAGTAAAATGGACCTAAATTCTATTCTGTGGTGACGAGAAACCAACACACTCTGCTGATTTGTGATTACACGGTATGTTCAGCTGACTTGTGATTACACCATATGTTATTAAACCAATACACTCAGCTGGCGTGATTACGCTGTATGTTATCATTAAGCTGGGTGGCGGGTGGGTGATCGTTTGGTGGGCAGGTGAGTGGGATTGGATGGGGTGCATTAGTGGGGTGGTGAGTGAGCTTAGGTGTGTTGATGAGTCGGGGTAGATGGGTTGGTAAGTGGGGGTAGGTGGGTTTGTAAGTGGGGATAGGTGGGTTGGTGGGTGGGGGAAAGGTGGGTTAATGAGTGAGGTTTGGTGGGTTGGTGGGTGGGGGAAAGATGAGTTAATGAATGAGGTTTGGTGGCTTGGTCAGTGGGGGAAGGTGATTTGGTGGGTAGGGTAAGTGGATTATTGAGTGGGGGTAGGTGGAGTGGTGGGTGGATACAGGTGGACAGAAATAAAGATATTATCCTGTATGTTCTCATTCTGATGAGAGGTGGGTGATGGGTGGTTGACAGGTCAATGGGGGTAGGTATGGCGGTGTGGGTATGGATGAACGATGGTGGCGGTATTAGAGATCTGAAGGTGGAGTCACTTATAAATATTACGACCAGTACGTAAGAAAAATTTTTGCAGGAAGGTCTTGGAATGAGAAGTGCAAAACCTTGTATTTTGTTTTGTTCTTCCTGTAGACACAAATCTCATTTGCAAAAAGGGAACTGCTAATAAACTACTGTAAGTTTTACTTGGCGCAGAGAGATTCATGATAATTTTTCCATAGTTGGTTTAATGATGATCTCTTGGCTTCACGGTTTATCACCTTGAGTTTATTATGAACAACAAAAGAGAGAGAGTGTCCCCTTTAACTTGGCAAGTGACCAACCAATTCAGTGAGGTTGAAGTTAGCGTTAACCCCTTAACACACTCTGCCCTAAATTGCCTTACCCTTCCAGTCCCCCCCTCCGCACCTGGCCCTTCCCCACCCATATATGACTGTCCGATGTGTACCTGGCTTTCAAATCCCCTCCTCTCTCTCTCTCTCTCTCTCGCTCGCTCGCAACAATAATTGATCCAACATTATTACACTGGCACATTCTTCTCATTTTCTTTCATCTGCACTTTCGGTCATTTCCACTTTTGTTTATGTAAAGGGTAGAACCGTGTAACTTTTTTTTTTATATATATATATATATATATATATATATATATATATATATATATATATATATATATATATATATATATATATATTTACCTACATTAATAATTTTAAGCTCATTAACCTCAACTTTGGCAATATTTATACATCTTTTGTAGGACATTTTAAAAGTATTTGGCTATTCTGTTTCTGTGTTCTTTTTATCCTCCGTCTTCGTTGTTATTCTCTCTTTGCTGTGTATCAAGGCTTGTCATTATAGGAATTTTTTAAATATATATTTTTCTTTTATTGGTTTCTTTGCGGTTCCAGGTTCGTTTATTTCCTGTTCGTTTTTGTCTTTACACTCTTGTCTCCTCTTCTTCCTATAATTCTGTTCTTGTCCTGCTTTTTCCTGCTTCGCCCATTGTCCCTTCCCATATCACTTGCTTTAATCTTAGATCTCTTACTTTTCTTGTTACTTCTTTCCTTCATCTTTGACATTATTCACTCCTTCCTTCTTCCTCATTCCAGTCATCTTCATTTTTCCTCCTCCCTTCTCTCATTGCTTCCCTCCTTCTTCCTCTCCTCACTTGCCTCCTCCTTCCTCTCCTTTTCCCTCTTGTTTCATCTCCTCGCTTCTCTCCATCCTCCTCTCCTCACTTCCCTCCTCCCTCCTCTCCTTATTTCCCTCCTTCTTTCTCTCCTCATTTTTTTCCTCTTTCCCTCACCTCTCATCCTTACTCACCATCCCTCTCTCCCCCTTCCTACATCTCACCTCTTTCCTTGTTTTGTTTTTTCTTCTCCCCTCACGCTTTCCTCCCTCTTGAGTCGTCTCTTTTCCTTCACCTCCTTCCATCTCTCCCTCCTTCCTCTTATCCTTCCTTCCCTCTTTCCCTCCTTCTCCTTCTCCCTCCTACCATCTCTCACTCCTTCCCCCCTCTCTTTCCTTCCACCCCTCCCTCCTTTCCACTCTCCCTTCTTCCACCATTCCCAACTTCCCCCTCTCCTACCTTCGTTCTCTTCTCATATCGTTCTTTTCGAATTATTTCTTTACCTAACTTTTTCCTTTACTTTCTCGCATCCCTTCAGGAAAGAGAGAGAGAGAGAGAGAGAGAGAGAGAGAGAGAGAGAGAGAGAGAGAGTTTAAGTGTATGCGGTGATGCCAAGCAAAAACATCCGAGAACGCACGAGATTATAACCAGTTATAGAGAATTTGCAGAAATGGCGTGCAAAAGTCTTAATAAAAACAATAAAAAATAGATATAAAGGTAGCTAATGTTGTGCCAAACAGTAAAGAAAAGCATATACGTACAATAAACTTTTAATAGATGATTATGGAAAAAAAAAAACCAAGGCAAGGAAAATAATCAATGGTTCAGTGGGGAATGGAAATAAAAGTCAAAAGATAAAAGTGGTAATGTTGCAGTGGTGTAAAAGCGCCAGTTGGGCCGAGGGTCATGTGGTAAGTGTAAATTGGAATTACCAAGAGGCGGATGTGTAAAGGCGCCAGTTGGGCTGAGGGTCATGTGGTAAGTGTATGTTGGAATTACCAAGAGGCGGATGTGTAAAGGCGCCAGTTGGGCTGAGGGTCATGTGGTAAGTGTAAATTGGAATTACCAAGAGGCGGATGTGTAAAGGCGCCAGTTGGGCTGAGGGTCATGTGGTAAGTGTATGTTGGAATTACCAAGAGGCGGATGTGTAAAGGCGCCAGTTGGGCTGAGGGTCATGTGGTAAGTGTAAGTTGGAATTACCAAGAGGCGGATGTGTAAAAGAGGGTCATGTGGTAAGTGTAAGTTGGAATTACCAAGAGGCGGATGTGTGAAGGCGCCAGTTGGGCTGAGGGTCATGTGGTAAGTGTAAGTTGGAATTACCAAGAGGCGGATGTGTGAAGGCGCCAGTTGGGCTGAGGGTCATGTGGTAAGTATAGGCTGGAATTACCAAGAGGCGGATGCAATAGTCTGATGCAGTGGCACACCAGTTGGGACAAAATGACAGAGAATTAGATTATTCAACAATTTTTCCCTTACATTCCCAGTTATCTCCTTGTCTTGTCTTTCCTTCTTTTGTACTCCCTTGCACATAATTACCCCAGTACCCTCCACCTCCTCCTCTCCTCTCCTCTCCTCTTCTCTTAACAATGTCCCCAGTCCCATGCTATAAAAAAAAAAAAAAAAAAAAAAAAAAAAAAAAAAAAAACCTCGGTTCCACGGAGTCTGACGCACTGATTTTGCCAGCCGAGAACAGGTGGATTTGGTAACACTGCGCGATGCACTCGGGTCGATTTCCGTTGTGTTTGAACGTGCTCCAAATTGACTTTGAATTACAACCAAGGCCCTCATGTATTTGTAAGAGACCGGATTATACAGACACAGATAGCAATTATGTGTTTAATGATAAATATGTGCCGTTTAAATTACTAGAGATAAACCTGAACGACAGTGATAACGAAAGCTAAGTAAAGTCGCGACTGGATGCATACAGACAAAAGACAGTGACTGGCGGGAATTCAGATGTTCATAGCAAGGTGGTTCCGAGGTCCTGTGAAGGCTTCAGTGTTTTTCCTACCACTACACAGTGTCAAAGTACAGTCTACACCATGCCCTTCATTACCTCATCTGCTAATATATAACCTGACCCTAAATACGCTTAGCTTATCTTCTAATAATTATGATTTGCGTGAGCACACACACACACACACACACACTGGGGTCAATACATGCTATTCTCAATATATGTAGTGTACATACACACTTTCATTACCTTCATAGGTAACAGCCCAATCTAAGGGATTAATCCCCGAGCTAGACCTCATCAGATCATATAGCCCTGCTAAGGTTACAGAAGAGCGCTACCCCTTCCAGCACAGCAGCCACCGGGCGGGGCGCGAACTCGCAACCTCACGATTACGAGCCCGACACCCTACCACCAAGCTACAGCGCTCCTGTTCGTAGGTAACAGTAGCTTTAAAAATCTGCATTTGTTTGTATTCCCAGTCAGACTCAGTAAAATTATTTCTTACATGAATAAATTTGGTGTTTGATTTTCCAAAACATTTTCGTATCATAAGAGACATACATATAGTCAGACGGACACCCTATCCCTGGTCACCATGCACCCTCTCCTCAAGCATGTTTCTCTGTCCCCTCGACAGAGAGCCAGGAAGGTAATGGATTACATCATTATAGAATGAACAGAATTTTTGTTAATGGTTGAAGAAAGGAAAGTAAGATAAAAGCAGACCCCATGAGAAAATAATAGTTGAACTCTGCTGCTATAATAAAACCGCGTGCAGTGTGAAACAAGGAAATTTATTTTAAAAAATCAGGCGCTGTCTGTTGTCCGTATGCATCCAGTCGCGACTTTACTTAGCTTTTGTTATCACTGTCGTTCAGGTTTATCTCTAGTAATTTAAACGGCACATAGTTATCATTAAACATATAATTGCTTTAATCTGTGTCTATATAATCCGGTCTCTTACAAATACATGAGGGCCTTGGTTGTAATACAAAGTCAATTTGGAGCACGTTCAAACACAACAGAAATTGACCAATCACAGCCCGAGTGCATCGCGCAGTGTTACCAAATCCACCTGTCCTTGGCTGGCAAAATCAGTGCGTCAGACTCCGTGGAACCGAGTATAGTAGGAAAATGAGTTTAGTGATCACCCATGCGTCTGTGATAATAACAGTGTTAGAGAAAACACACGCATCCCCCCTCCATACTCTCTCTCTCTCTCTCTCTCTCTCTCTCTCTCTCTGAGAGGAAGAGGGAAGGAATAAAGAGAAAGGGAAGGGAGGATGACGTAAGGTTTAATCTCTCCCTCCACATCCCGCCTACTCCCCTCTCTAACCCATCAAAAAAAAATAAATTAATTAATAAAATTATAATGACAATCAGCACCAAAAGACAATGTTGGTGGTGATATCAGTTTTCCACGAGAAATGTGCTATGTCTCTTACACAGCCTTTCTTTTATACTTCTTTATTTTACTAACAAAATTGATTAGAAAAATATGATTGCGGTTTGACCTCAAATGGCCACTTTGTTTGGGGGCATAGTGGGCATGCAGCGTTTGTGTGTGTGTGTGTGTGTGTGTGTGAGAGAGAGAGAGAGAGAGAGAGAGAGAGAGAGAGAGAGAGAGAGAGAGAGAGATCTATTAGTAATACGGTTACAGCGACCGGTTTATTGTTAATATATCATAAATACATCTCGTTTACTTTGTGCTGAAAGTGATTATTAGTTGAGCTTTCCCGAGAAATACTAAACTTTTATTCTTAACAGCTATGTGTGTGTGTGTGTGTGTGTGTGTGTGTGTGTGTGTGTGTGTGTGTGTGTGTGTGTGAGTGTGGGTGGGTGGGTGGGTGTGTTCGTGTGTGTGTTTGTGTGTGTTTGTGTGTGTGTGTTTGTGTGTGTATTTGAGTGTGTGTGTGTGTGTATTTGAGTGTGTGTGTGTGTGTGTGTACTAATTACTGACATACCACAACATATAAACAACCACTCACACAGTAAAGTTGTACTATACCTAATTAAGGAACCTGATATCCCTGAGTCTGCGGCATAAATATAACCGCACAAAACCCTGTCAGTCACCTAGATAATTTAAGCTGACTCACACTTCACAGCAAAACATCAACACACACACATTGAACCTGACTTGAGAGGGCAGTGACCCACTGTGGTATTTTGGTGTGGCAAACGTCAGGTGAATTCATGTAAGAACGACCGCACTTCGGAGACTTTATAAACTTTTGAGTATTCAAAACAATGGTTAGGCCAGTTCAGTCACAGAAAAATCATGTTCCTCCCATCCATCAACCCTCTCACCCCTTATCCCCCCCCCCCAAAAAAAAAAAAAAAAATCTACCCACTTCAAATAGGAATGAAAATTTTGCATTCTCAAACCAAAGTTTTTCAAAATGTAAGCCACGTTAAAATAAGTTCCATTGATGTATTACGGTGCAGTATTTTGTCTGTCTGTACTTCAGGGGAGTATGATTTTTCTGAGTAACATTGTAGCTTCCTACAGTATCCGTGGCATGATGTATATACCAATATCTGGTGCCACTGGTAGTTCAGAAACATTAAAAGCCAGCATGTGAAGTATAGTGCTCCAGTTTTTGAATCCATGATGGAGTACTAAAAATCGTGCTGTCTTCATCCATGATACAGAAATAATTCCCAGTTATTTATTTTGTGGGCACCATGTATGCAGGAGGGTCTCAGTTCCATCATAGGAGGGGACAATAAAAATGGATTTTTGCCTGAATGTAGAGTACATTTATAACAGACTGAAATTAGGCTGGTCTCACGCCATATTACAGAGCTGGGATATATTGCTTTATTCTCTCTCTCTCTCTCTCTCTCTCTCTCTCTCTGATTGTGTGTGTGTGTGTGTGTGTGTTATTTTTATGTTCAAAACACTGGCTGTTTTATAATACAAAAGAATGCAGAGAGAGAGAGAGAGAGAGAGGGAGAGAAAGAGATCATTCATGAGTTAAAGTATTTCACAATCACTTTCTTTGTCACATTCAGCAAAACCTAAAGAATAAATAGTCTGGCCTACTGAGTAATTTTTTTCAGCCATCCATGTAATTTCCTTCACCATCATTAAATTGTTTCAGCCATCCATGTAATTTCCATCACCAACATCAAATTGTTTCACTCATCCACACAATTTCCATCACCAACATTAAATTGTTTCAGCCATCCACGTAATTTCCATCACCAACATTAAATTGTTTCACTCATCCACACAGTTTCCATCACCAACATTAAATTGTTTCAGCCATCCATGTAATTTCCATCACCAACATCAAATTGTTTCAGCCATCCATGTAATTTCCATCACCAACATCAAATTCTTTCCCTCGTCCATATAATTTCCATCACCAACATTAAATTGCTTCACTATCGATCTATTGCCAGATTCCTTAATCCCGTACGGGGTGGCCACAAACAAATCGCCTCCACGTTGCCCTGTCCCCCGCCATTTCACTGCCCTGCTCCCAACTCACACACCCCTCTCTCATATACCTCTCAACTCCACTCCTCCATCTCATCCTCGGCCTCCCCCTCTCTCTCCCCCCTTCCACCTCACTCACACTCTCCTCGTCAGTCTCTCACCTCCATCCTCTCCACATTGCCAAACCACCTCAGTGTGTTCCTCCTAACGTTTCCTATCACATCCACATCCACACCACAACGCTTCTTTATATCCTCATTTGTCAGCCTGTCTCTCTATGTGACTCCACAGGTTCCCCTTAAATAACTCATTTCCACTGCTCTCACTCTTGACTTGTGTCCTTCCAACAACGCCCATGCTTCACTTCCATACGTTAGAGTTGGTATCACAATACTGTCATGTAGTAACTTTTTCACATCCATGCTCACTTCCCTGTTTCTTATCACTACTTTCAAGGAACCAGCAACCTTTCTTCCTTGTTGTACCCTTTCAAGCACTTCACCCTCCAAACTTCCATCCTTACTCATCACACTCCCCAAGTACTTAAACGTACTCACATTTTCCATTTCCTCACCGTCCAGCCGCACTGTACATTCACTAACCTCACCTCTCTCAAAGACCATCACTTTACTCTTCCCTACATTCACCTTTAGATTCCGTTTCATACACACTCTCCCAAACTCATCCACCAAGCCTTGCAGCTCCCCTTCGTCTTCACTTAACAACACAGTATCATCTGGAAACAACAGTACAGGGAGTTTCCAAACACCACCCTCTCTCACTAGGGCTACTCCAACGTCCACTGCCCTACCTTATATCTCTTTTATTACCCCATCCATATACAGATTGAACAACCATGGAGACATGACACATCCCTGTGTCAACCCAACCTTCAAAGAGAAAAATTCACTCAGTTCACCATCCACATGCACTGCAGCCTTAGCATCTTCATACATACTCTTCACTGTTCCATATATTCTTAATACTTTCCACAATCCTTGTCTATCCACCCTGTCATATGCTTTTTCCAAATTCATGATGGCCCAATACAACTTCTTTCCCTTCTCTAGAAACTTTTCCACAAAAGATCTAAAAATGAATATCTGATCAACGCAACCTCTTCCCTTCCTAAAGCCTCCCTGTTCTTCTCCAACTAATTCCTCTTTATTTCCCTTTCTCTGTCAATAAGTATTCTTCCATACACTTTTCCCATTACACTAAGAAGACAAATGCCCCTATGATTACCACACACTTTTTTCCCCCTTTTCTTTTGTACAAGGGAATAATTATACCTGACTTCCAATCCTTCGGGACTCTACCTTCCTCCCAGGCCAATCTGCACATCTTCCACATCCATTCTACTACTATCTCTCTCCAATGCTCCAGCATTTCACCACACACTCCATCAATTCCTGGGGCTTTCCCCAGTTTGACTTTCTTCATTGCTTCGACAACTTCTATCCTGCTGGTTTCTTCCTGTCTTCTCACTTCCTTCTCCCAACCATTCCCCAGCCACTTATACTCGCATTACTTCCATCCTCTATGTTCAACAATTCCTTAAAGTGTTCTCTCCATCTGCTCACTTTTTCTCCCTTCTCCACTAGTAATCTACCATTTTTATCTTTCACTCCCTTAATAACTTCACTGCCACCCTGTCTTACTCTCTTCACCTCTTTCTAGGAAATTTAATAAGCTGGGAGATAGACAGATTTACAGAGAGACAGACATACAGACAGAGTCTTCTGATAGGGAGGCTGTTGATGATGAAAAACTTAATGAGAGGTGAGTGCAGCAGGAAGGGGAAAGGGAAAAAGTGAGAGAGAGAGAGAGAGAGAGAGAGAGAGAGAGAGAGAGAGAGAGAGAGAGAGAGAGAGAGAACAATAGCAATACCATGTCACTTTTGAGGTACACTTTCTACACCATAGTGGCACGTATTGGAGTAGAAAAAGTTGATGAAGGGATGGATTTACATGTCGTTTTACAGACCGACAGACGAACGGATTGAGAGGCAGAAAAGATATGAGAAATGCGGTATGTTATATGGGAATCAGACCGAGAAAGAGGATAAAAAATGAATGTAGACTATATAGAAAGACGGGAAGAGAGGGAAAGAGGGGACGAATGAAATATGAGGATAAATACAGACATCAGAGGACAAGAGGGAGGGTACGGAAATTAAAGGTAGCTTATTAAATGAAGGGAGAGGGCAGGGAAAAGGGAATCAGGAGAGGATGTAAGAACTGAATATATAAGGCAAGATGGGGAGGGAAATGGCTTTGAATGAGAGAGAGAGAGAGAGAGAGACAGGGTACATTTCAGAAAAGGGGAAGAGAGAAGAAAAAAGAGAAGGGGGAATAATGGGATAGGAAGATAAATAAGGAATGCAGAATTAAGAAAGATTCAGTATTAAAGACAGCTTAATAAATGAAAGGAGGGAGAGGGACACAAGTGAATCACGAGACGAGAACTGATGATGTGAGAGAGAGAGAGAGAGAGAGAGAGAGAGAGAGAGAGAGAGATGGGGGGTAGGGGGGAAGGTGTCGTGTTGGAATAGGGGAGAGGGGCATTGTGGGGATGGGGAGAAGGAAAGGGGAAGGAATTATTTGGGGGGTAGGGAAGGGAGGGGGCGGTATAGGAGTAGAAGGATGAAGGAAAAAATATGGGAGAGAGGGGAAAGGGGAGGGGGGGGGAAGAGAGGAGGAAAGAAATACAAAGGGGGGAGTATGGAGGGAGGGAGGGAGGGGCTGTGGTTAAGGTAAGGTGAAAGGAGGGAATGATGAGTGAAAGTTGGGGAGGTGGGGAGAGGGGTGACTGCGAGGCTAGAGAAGGGAAAAGAGGGAAAGGAGACTGTAGGACGTATAGTTTAAGAGTATGGAAAGGAAACAGGAGGGGAGGGGATATTGTACGTAGGGGGTGAAAGTGTGGGAGGGGCAGAGAGTGGAGAAATTTCAGGAGGGATGTAGTAGCTTGAGAGAGCGCTGAGGGAAGGGGGAGGCAGTGAGGTGAGGAGAAGGAAATATGTATGGAGGGAAGGGATAGTGTGAGAGAATGTAAATGGGGAGGAAGGGGATGGCGTGCAGGGAGTGAGGGAAGAACATGTAGGGAAGGGGAGAGAGAACGTAAAAGGGAGGGGAGGGGAAATAAGGTACAGAAAGGGAGGTGATGATGTTAGAATATGGGGGGAGGAAGGAATTTTGTGAGGGATGGAAGGGGATTGGAGAGAAAGGTAAGGGTGGCTCGTAGGGTTTGGCACTGGCGTCATTATTGAGGTACGGGTAAACTTTGGTGTGGTCTCGATCATCACTTACTGACACTGAGTTTGTGGGGTGGACGCTTACACACCAGTCAGTCCATAGCAATCATATAACCAAAGTCTACACCATATGTCAGTCAACCATCATTATCTTCTGCTGTTTGTGCCTTGTACGTGCCCTTAAGCCTACGCTAAACCAGTGTCTACCAACAATATCTTTTGTCCCACCGTCTGTGCCTTGTATCTGCGGTAAGTCTCTACACCACCGTTGGCTACTCTTTTACTATTTCATCATCCTGGTTCATCCATGCCCTGTATCTGGTCTACCCTCATTCTAATACCCATTTAACGCGTTAGTTCGGATGGCATATTTACGTATTTTGTTTTTACTATTGACATATTTGCGTATTTTATCCTTGCTACTGACGTATTGATGTACTAGGCTTTTGTTATTGATGTAGCCTGTATGTATTCTGCCCTTGCTGTTGCAATAATTTTCTATTTACCCGTCCCCGCCACGGAGGGGCTAGAGGACGGGTATTGTTTTGACTCAGTTTGTCTGTCTGTTTGTTTGTCTCTCTCTCTCTCTCTCTCTCTCTCTCTCTCTCTCTCCCCCTGATGACAACATTAAGCAAAAAACACTGGTGCGATTTTGACCAAAATTACAGGGATGATGGACTGTGACCTTCTGATCATCTTATTAAATTTGGAGCCAAATTGGGCAAAGGCCCAGGCTGTAGGTAAAAAAAAAAAAAAAAAAAAAAAAAAAGTTTTTTTCGCCATAACTTCTTTCAAATTCGTCATATCGACATAAAAGGCGCATCTTTCAAATTCACATCCTGTTACATGCCTCATTACATCAGTTGGGTCACCCCTCAGTTAGCGGTAGGGGGGTCAGTGTCAGGTGGGTCGGACCTAAAATTTCAGATGGGCATAAAATTGTCAATTTTTACTTGATTTACTCCAAATTTGATAAGTGACATCTTTGACTAAATATCCTGTTGTATTTATACGTCAGCATCAAAATGACTGCCGGGGACGGGTTTGCTCTGTCTTGGCACCGTTTCTTATTTATGTATTCAGACGACTTCATTCAGCTTAGGTCGAAAAATAAGTTTGTGGGGATTTATGGAGAATATATATACCTTCGTCACTGCAGATGGTTTCTCCAAAGTTATCAAAATCAACTGGACATAGCAAGAATAAAGTGCGTCATCGGACTGCAAGTGAGAGGGGACAGAAGAACGTAAGGAGAAGAAGAGGCGGGGAAAACGTAGGTGGGAAGGGTAGGAGAGAAATGTAAAGATAAATGAAGGGAAGGGGAAACATGAAAGAAATTGGGAGGAGAAAATGTAGATACGAAAGGGGGGGAAAGGAGGACGTAAGAACGTAAGGGAAAGGAGGGGAGAACGTTGAGACTGAGGCATGGAAGGGAATCTTGTATGGGGAGGGGAGGAGGGGAAAATGCATAGGGGAATGGGTAAAGGGGAAAACACTGGGAGAGGGAAGGACGTGAAAATTTATAGGTGAATGGGAGGAGGGGAAAACATAGAGAGGGAGGGGAGGCGGGGAAAACATAGAGGCGGGGGGGAAGGAGGGCAAGGGGAATGGAAGACGGTAAAGGGAAGGATATGAGAGAATAAACATTGGGGTGGGGGAAGTGTCCATCAAAGGCCATCAGGCTATTGATAAACAACCACCAACAGCACTCACTCCCTCATTGATCCACACAATTTATTATACATTTCCTTGCAAAATTACACACCGAGGAGCCTGAGTTATGGCAGAGAGAGAGAGAGAGAGAGAGAGAGAGAGAGAGAGAAAGTTGTATCTAACATCAAAAGCAAGACAGACAACTAGGGTGATTCCTAAGCTGAATAAAAAATTAATATACTATATGTAGCCTGAGAATGTTATAATTCAGAAGAAACGTTTTCCCTGTGCTGAATATAAATGTGTGGTTAGCAAGGGTAAAATACAAGTCTTAGCGGTGACGTATTTACACTAATTCGTGGTACTGACGCACCAGGAAAATCAGCTTTGGACAGACTTTTCGGATTTGAGGATTTCGATGTATTGTATCCTTTATTAACTCCTTCACTACTGGAGCTGATCGTTAATTGGAATAAAATCGCCTGGAGATTGTAGTAATTAAATTGAAAGATATCATCAGGCTAAATGGGTTAATTTAAAGGCGAGAGTACAGCAATTGTACAGCTATTGTAATTTATTTTCATAAAAAAGCGTAATGTAAATAATTAGCGGTAGTCATGTAAGCCAACCAAAACTGTGTGGGAATAACGGAATTACAGGAATTATAAAAACGTCATCGAATTTTTAACAGCGAATATAAGGGAGCCAGAGTTTTTAACCCTTTCACTTATTGTAGTGGCCCCAGGCTCCTGTGCAGAGTGAACCCGGTGGACTGCAGGCTGATGTGGCCATTTTCCTGCAGTCCACCATCCTGCTTTCGGGGTATAGGGAGGGAGTTGAGAGATGTTTGTATAACCGAGCAGTGTAACAGCCCAATTGTAAAGTGTCACCACGTGAAGGCATCCGTCTCCTGCACCAAAGCCTCCACTAAGAGATATAAATGAAATCACCTGGGTAGCAAGATTAAAAAAAAAAAAATAGTTTTGAGGGAGTTCCTCGGGAACCTGCTATATTTGTTTCAGCTTAACTTGGCCCAGATTATCGTCTTTTTGCAGCATATTTTACGTTTCATGACTAGCATTCATATTCTGGTGTTAATCTATTGCTACAATTCAACAGTCAGATTTTAGGCCAAGTTAGAGCGAAGAAAGCATAACCGTTGAACTGAAAGGTGTCATCACATAAGCTAAGTAAATCCTCAGGGACGGCAGGACTAAAATGCAAATACATGTTCAGTACATCTTGATAAACTTTTAAGCAAAATGCCAAAAGCGTATCTCTCGTCCCTGCGCCTCGGAATTCAGGAAAAACAATGAGGGAATTTCCTGTTTTGCTTTGAGCTCGTGGTAATCCGGCCATTTTCTCATTTTCTACCGCGTTTTCCTTTTTCGCTTTGGATAATATGGCCTGAGGTAATTAGGGATTTTTTTTTTTTTTTGTGAGAACTGCTTTAACGTTGGGAGAATCGAGTTAAACATGGACGTAAAAGTAGGGAAAGGAAAACTGAAGAAGTAGGTTAGGTAGTGGCAGTAAGCAGCGTATTAACAAGAAGAGTCTGATCTTAACTCATTTAATCCGATGACGTATTTTTATGCTAGCTGCTTGTTGTCGAGCTCGGGTCCCGAAAACGAAGTCAGATATGATATTTGCCGTGTACAGCGGATTCTTTTTGATGCGGTGATCCTTGATTCTGCATCCACTGTTAGACTGTGATTCATTCATCGGGAGGTATGAAGCTGCAAACTATTCCTTTAGCATGTGAAAGATTCCCTACTTACCAATCTCCCTATGAACTTGCATTCCCACTTCCCACCTACCGTACTTCCCTACCTGGTTACCTCATTTCCTCCCTCCTTACACTTACATACCTGCCTACCTACCTATCTCCCTGCCTGTCTCCGTTTCCCTGTGTGTTTTGCTTTCTTCCTACTTGCCAATGACCTGACCTGCCTGCCTGTCTGCCTGTTCATCTGCCGACCCAACTACTGGTTTTCCTACCTCCCTGCCTGCCTTCACCATGTAATGAGGTAGCGACTCGGGGGGAGGAGGGGGTATTTATTTATTAATTTATTTATTCACTTTCTAGTAAGTTGTAGCAGCACTGTACTGAGGGCATAAATTACTGCACACTGAACGTCCTTTCCAGTAATACCGGTACCAGTGTCATGCCATTGCTCTTGGAAATACTGTAAAGACGGTTTTGGTCATTGTGACTTTGAGGTTGCTGGGAGCGTGTTGACCGCACTGACGACGACACAGTCAGGTGGAGAGGAGAGGATTGATTTTACGCCTCGGTCGTCAAAATCGGTTCATAATTATGGCCGCTAGAGCTCCGACCAACGAACGAATGAACGAACATACAACTGTCTTTCCAACTCAAGTGCGATAAGGCAATCAACGTAGCGTCGCCATACGTCCGGATTTTCCCAAGTCTACTAATAACAAGTCGGATCACTTCGTTCTATCTAAAACTGGTCCAAGCTGGAGCAGGGGGCGGAGCATCGGAGTGACGTCAGCTTGCACGAAGTGACGAAACCCAAGTTCAGTTGACGGCCGCCTGACCGTGGCGGTGAGTGGATGTATGCTGCACTCTCCAGATCATGACACATTTTCAGTCCTAAGTGAGGGAAGGGACTGAAATGTGTGAAGGAAGGCGTAGGGGTGTGAGGGAACCTACTGCAATGTTATACGGTTAAACGAGTCCACACTTCTTCCCTTTCTTCGTTTTCCCTTATTATAAATGTTTAATTTGAGTCTGCCCTTTTATACATTTTCTGTTACTTAACCGACGGACGTCACGCACAAGCCACGCCTCCCTGCGCACTGAGGGAAAGTGAACCGACTTGGTATTACTAGACCTAGGGATTTTCAAGGACATGGTCTGCATTTAAGTGTCAAAATCTTCGTCCGGGAGAAATTTTAAAAATTCTCCATAAGTCCGGAATTTCAGCTTCCAACATTTCTCTCGAAAATTTGATACACTATTAAACTCTGTAATGACAAGAGAAAGAGAGAGAGACTCGTTGTTTTCATCAGCTGGTAAGTGTTGTCAACTTGGCTGGTTAAGTACTAGCAGCTAGCTAGTGTCCTGCCTTTTCCTCTTGTTCAGCTACATTTTTTTTTTCATAATGCTGTTATGGCCATAAAATAAATGGTTATTGCACACAATTATTGGTTTAGTTTTCATTATTACACTGTAGCATTTGCTATTCGTATGATCTTATCCTGCATCTAAGGCGTTGTTGCATTTTACAGTCATAATCTTGCTAATTGTGAACTTTGTTCCCAATATATTGTAAAAAGATTAAAGAAGGCACTCCAAGCGGATTGAGCTTGTGCGGGTTTAAATCCAAGGGATGGTTATGGTTTATTGCTCACGTAATGCCAAAGATGAGTGAGACTGGTCACTCTCATCTTAAATGTCAGGATAGTGGATCATGGATGGATGGATGCAGCACACACACACACACACACACACACACACACATATATATATATATATATATATATATATATATATATATATATATATATATATATATATATATATATATATATATATAAGGGTTTCATAATGCCAAAAGCCCAAAGTTTGTTTTGGAGGGAGCATGGTTTTCAGCGGAGGCGTCCGGTATTTTGACTTCCGATATGGCAACCCTAAATCAACTTCATCTTCGGGAATACTTTATTTTTGACGCCAAGGGACGATGTTATTCAGCGCCGGATAGATGTCAAGTAGTAGCGGGCTAAGTGAAGGCTATATCTACTCCTTTAGGTGTTATGTCTCATCAGAGGTGAACAAAATCGTTTGGTTGTACAGTGAAAGACTCTGTCCGAAGATTAAGTGTAACATGTAAAACATTATGAGAGCTCTACCTCAGCTACATATTCGTGGTTGGCTAGCCTGACTGTTGAATGTATAAACGATCCCAGGAAATTCTAAAGCCTTAACATTCATTTGCGAGGATTGCTGCATCTGAGAGACGAAATGTGAACCATATTTGGTCAGGAGATGACTGTTGGCCTTTATATCTTACACCTTACTACAAATCGTGAGGCAGACCTATTTTATACCTTGGTATGGGCAGGAAAAAACAACTTGCGTCCAACTACTGAGAGAGGACATGATTTACCTTTATTTAGGAGGAAAGAACCCGGAACAGATGGTTCGGATTAGGTGCTTTCGGGAGGAAGGCACAACGGACAGTGGTCATCGTTCAGGTCGCCCTATTGTTACCACACCAATATAGGACAAGGAAGTAATCACAAGGATGGAAAGTAGCACCTGCAAGCAGTGCTTATTCCATAAGAGACGAACTGGACCTAGAATAAAGCACACGAATAGTTCTGTGTAGATGTCGATCTTCTGGGTTAAGCGTTCAAACACAAGCCTGTGCGATTCATTTTTCCACTTATAACAAAACAATCATTTATCATTATACACTAACTCTATCCCCATATGTGACAACGGTGTTTGTGACAGATAATTACAATTACAGTTTATAATTACAAACCTCAGCTGAGCAGAAGCAATTTTTATAAAGAACCCAAACCCGGACATATCTTCAAAATTGCCTTTCATTTCCTTAACATGGTTTTAAAAGAGAGAGAGAGAGAGAGAGAGAGAGAGAGAGAGAGAGAGAGAGAGAGAGAGAGAACTGTTCACACATATATCAAGTAAAATTAGTAGTCGGGAAAAAAAAATGTCTATAGCCTACTTATTTCGCTTAGTTATTAAAAATTTGCTCTCATCCACAGGCTCGTCACCTGGGGCAAATGGCAACTCATGTCAGTGCTGCCAACCCTCCTGGTGACACAAAGCCAAACACACCAAAACTTTAGACTTTCAGCTAATGTTTTCACTATATTTCAGGACACGACTTTTGTCTTTCATTGTATCAGTAGTAGAATTCATAACACATCATTGGCGTGAAGTGCTTATGTAGCAGAGGTAAATACCCGTCCTGCACAAAAAGTATGAAAGCAGTCAAACAGCAGCAAGCGTTTGCTTGTGTCTGTATGTAAAGAAGATTACAGAATAAGAAGTGTGTAGGTTTAATACTGAATCAGCCTGAGAGCAGAGTGAGTGTAAAACTAAGTTCATTGGCAAAGTAAATGGCATACAGGCAGAAAGAGGAGAAAGTAGCAGTTGAAAGCAGATGAGGCAGAGAACCGAGCAAGCAGAATTACTGTAGACATACACAGGAAAGAAAATTAAAAAGGCGAACAAGAAGAAAATGAAGAGCTCAAGAAGAGGACGAAGTGTGTAGCTGTAGTTGCAGTCTCAAGGCCCTTTGAATGTGAACCCGTGGACTGCAGGCCGAATCTGCCCTTCAGTGAACAGAATATGCAAAACCAAATACCCATGACAAGCAACACAGGTTACTTATATTCTTGTAGCATTAGAAAGTTGATAAGACGAAGAATATTGTCTAAGAGGAACAGTATAGGCACCAAAATGACAGCAAACAGGAAATGAACATAAATAAGATACACAGTAGAAAGCAGATAACGCGAACACAGTACACAGGAATAGCCTAGAGTAGATAACGAGAAGTAAGAAAAAAAAAGCAAAAGTCAGTAGAATGTAGATAATGCAAACAGTAGAATACACAGGAACAGTCTAGATAACAAAACATAAACAGAGGCGGGGCAGCAAAGTCAAATTTACTGGCTAGACAGAATCCACCAAAACCCAATATCGGCCTCCAAGACAAGTGAAACAGCCTGGCCTTACATACTGTACACAGCCAGACCCCGAAATAATCCTCCCCCTCCCCCCCACACACAAAAGAAACACAAACACCCATCAGCAAAACATCACCGAGACAAAAGTTACACACACACACACACACACACACACACACACATTCGTCTGTCTTAAAGTTCAAAGTGTGTAGGCATCGTGGCACCTCATCTTTATTGATTTAATTTTATGGTTCATACCTTAAGGTTCTCCTATAATATATTTATTGTTGTATGTTATTTACATTTTTTCAGTATTGTCATAGTGTTAATCAGCAACATACAAGAGGGCAGTGATACGTAATGCCATGGATAAATCGCTATGGAAGAAGTGTTGCGAAATCTCTTAAGCCACTCAGAATGCAACCTTACAAGCCATATATTAAGTGGTGTGGTAGGCTTCTTAGCACCTTTTTCCCAGTGGTTTATTTTGCCTGTCACACGTGATTTTCTCTTATTTATATAATGTTAATACCATTTTTTTTTTTTACAACTGTAAAGCACAAGAGGATAAACAATTGTAATATGCAGGGTAAATCGCCGAATAAGAGGTGTAACGAAATCTGTTATCCCACAAAATGCGACACGTTTCTCGTGGACTTAGTAGGCTCCCTAGCACCTCTTGCTAATCACTTTATTTCTACAATAATTGGTACCTTAATATTCTCGTGTACAATATTTAAGCGATATTAACCCTGTCCCAGTGATCATTTGTCGCCAGATGACTATATTCTACCGATTGAGCCAAGGGAGTCTGAGAGTGTTAGTGTCATTTCCATTAACCCTCTCTTGGTAGGCACAACTCTTTCATTCTATTTTAGCTAATGTTAGATGATTTTATTCAGTTGAGAGTAAGTCACAAGAGCCTGAAAATATTTCTGTTGTCGCCCAAGTATTTGCAAACTATGTTGATATTAAAAAGGCTAAGATAACATACAAGAGAAAAGTAAGGTGTAATCCCTGACTGAGAGATTTTAAAAGTTTGGTCATATTAAAAATATTAAGGTATATGTAATCTGTAAAGTAAATCACTGCAGAAGAGGTAAATGAGAGCCTTTAGACACACTTTTGATATTAAAAGAAAAATACACAATACATAATACTATTATCGTATAAATTCTTTGTGTGTGTGTGTGTTTTTTTTTTTTAATATTAAGGTGTAATATTCACAGTAAATTACTAAAGATGATGTGCAAGACGACTTGCTAAGCTGACGAGAGAATGGCCTCTTGATTACTAAAATGAGGACAATACTGTTTACTTGCTGGACCCTACGCATAACCTATAGTACATCACACGAAGCGATTTTGAGTGAAGCATTAATATGCAGTATTGCAACATAATGGCACCAGAGAGAAAGCCCAATTTTTCACACAACATTGCCAGATATATATAGGGAGGTGCTATGAGCCAATGGAAGAGCCATGATAAGTATTAGTGCAGATGGAGGATGATATAATTCTCAATATCTTAAGATGCTTGGATTAGACACGCTATCATGATTTGGTTCAGTATATAAACAGATTTTTGCCTCAGGTTTGGAGACGTCAGAGTGGATTTTCATCATTCTCTTTAAAATCATCTGACCAGTTTTCTATACTTTTACCGTACTTCAGATTAGGACACAACTTCTATTCCTGAATTTTAGAATAATTTTAGGCGATACCTGGAATATTAAGTTATCGGTACTGAACCCAACCTTTTTAGGTGGCAACAAGAATTGGGATGAGGATTACGTATTGGTGTTTGCTAGAAAGGCCAGTTTTCTATATAACACTGTCTCATATATATATATATATATATATATATATATATATATATATATATATATATATATATATATGTGTGTGTGTGTGTGTGTGTGTGTGTGTGTGTGTGTATTAATAACAGAACGGAGGAAGGAAAAACAAATGAATAAAAAGAAATAATCCATACACCAGATTACTAGTGTCCTCTGTTCATAAAATGTTTGTAACAGTTAGGCTTGAACAGCTGTGGGTTGAAATGTGGAGGGAAACAACTCTGGGGAAGCGAGTTCCAAAGAGATGCAGTTCGGGGAATGAAAGAATTCTGATAGGCAGAAGTTCTGCAATATGGCTTAGTGACAGTCCAGTCATGAGTGCTACCAGATGCCCGTGTAGCACGAGGGACGGCATGGAGAGGTGGCACCATGGACGCAACTTCGTCTGAGCATCTATCTATCTATCTATATATATATATATATATATATATATATATATATACAAAAACCACGTTGTTCGTCCAAACCAAGGGCCAAAGACCCCCAGACCCATATATATTCTCAGTCAGGGTGACCCAAGGATGATAGGGTTCAAAATTCAGATCTGGGTCATTTGAGGTTACCGGCAAAGTGTTCGTCTTTCTGGCCCATCCAACCCCGGGTACCCCAGTTTTTGTCATGGAGACTTCATGACCTTCGGTTCGGACATAGGCTATGTGAGGTTGACTTCTGAGGTCATTTGAGATCATTGGTCGGAGGTAATTTAAGGTCACTGGTAATACACGCTCAAACGACTGGACCAAGTAGCACAATTTTTGGCATGAAGCCTCGCATGACCTCCAGTTCGGGCACAGTCTATGTGAGGTTGACCTCCAAGGTCATTTTAGGTCACTGATAATACACGCTCGAACGACTGGAGACAGCAGCAGAGTTTTTGGCATGGAGACTCATATGATCTCCAGTTCGGACATAGGCTATGTGAGGTTGACCTCCGAGGTCATTTGAGGTCACTGGTTGGAGGTCATTTGAGGTCACCAGTAATAGTAAACAAGTATGCAAAAATACTCTGCGTTAGTTTGGGAAAGTTGAAATAGAAAGTTCTGGAACTCTTATAATCCCTCTTCAAAAGCTTAAGAGGTACATGGTCTTTCTGGAGTAGAAAGAAAGACCAAACTAAAAGAAATAGGATTAGTGTTCACCTTTTTTGCCCGGGCAATGCAGGGTACCCCAGCTAGTGTGTATATATATATATATATATATATATATATATATATATATATATATATATTTTTTATGCGAGGAAGAAGGAACCAAAGGCCATGAGCCTGCAGTAACAGTTCCCTCCAAGAGAAAAACAAAATACAATATAGAGCCAAATTCAAGATCCGATCATTTTGAGATGCCTGGACACACTGCGTTTGAAAGACTGGAGATCATAGGCAGCAGGAAATACAGACAAAGGGAGACAGTTCCAGAGCTGATCTGTTGCATAAATGAAAGACTGGGAGTAACGGTTAACTCTTGCATTAGAGAGTTGGACAGAAAAAGGATGAGAGTTTGCTGCCAGACGGGTGCTACGCGCCCGTCGTAGAGGTGGAGGAATGCAAGCAGACAGTTCAGAGGAGCAGTGACCATTAAAGTAGCGATAGAAAAGAGATAAAGATGCAACAGTGCGACGAAGAGACTGAGGTTGAAGGGAGTCAGTAAGAGGAGGAGAGTTAATGAGACGAAAAGCCTTTGACTCCACCCTATTGAGAAGAGCTGTATGTGGGGAGCCTCCCCACACATGAGAGTTGTACTCCACACAGGGGCGGATAAAACCCCTGTATAGAGTCAACAGTTGTGCAGGGGTAAAGAAAGAGCGGAGTCGGCTTAGCACACCCAATCTCTTGGAAGCAGATTTTACAAGAGATGTAATATGATCTTTCCAAGATAAGTCCCGAGTAAATGAAACCCCAAGCATGTTCAACGATGATGCAGGATTAAGCTGAATATTATTAAACATTAATGGGTATACCTGTGGAAGATTTTGTCGGGTTGATAGGTGTAAGAACTGAGTCTTAGATGCATTAAAGACAACCATATTATTTTTACCCCAGTCAGAGATACGAGCCAAATCAGACATCAGGTGTGCCACAGCCTCATCCCTTGCTTGTTGAAGTAACTGTTGAGATGGGCGTTGCGGGAACCGAATGGAAAGGTGAAGGGTGGAGTCGTCAGCGTATGAGTGGATAGGGTTAGATGTACAGCTTAGAAGATCATTGATGAATAAAAGGAAGAGAGTTGGTGATAGGACAGAGCCCTGAGGAACACCACTGTTGATAGATCTAGGAGAAGAACGATGGCCGTCTACAACAGCGGCTATAGAACGACCAGAAAGGAAGCTAGCGATGAAGGCACAGATAGAAGGATAGAAACCGTAGGAGGGCAGTTTGGAAATTAAAGATTTATGCCAGACTCGATCGAAAGCCTTTGAGATGTCAAGTGCAATGGCAAAGCTTTCGCCAAAGTCCCGAAAGGAGGATGACCAGGAGTCAGAAAGGTAGGTGAGAAGATTGCCAGTGGAGCGTCCCTGACGGAACCCATACTGACGATCGAAAAGAAGGTTGTGATAGGAAAGATGCCTTAAAATTTTTCTATTAAGAATTGACTCGAAAATTTTTGAAATACAGGACGTTAAAGCAATTGGACGATAGTTGGAGGGTTGGGAGTGGTCACCCTTCTTTGGGACTGGCTGAATGAGAGCAAACTTCCAGCAAGAAGGAAAGATACAAGTTGACAGACAAAGGCGAAAGAGTTTGCCTAGGCAGGGTGTAAGCACAGAAGCACAGTTCTTGAGAACAACAGGAGGGACCCCATCAGGCCCATATGCCTTGTTAGTACTGAGGCCAGTGATGGCAGAAAATACATCAACTGAAGAAATTTTAATGTCAGCCATGAGGAAGTCAGAGGGGGGAAGTGATGGAGGAACAGCACCGGAATCGTCTAAGGTAGAATTGGAGGAGAAAGTCTGTGCGAAGAGATCTGCTTTATCAGTAGAAGAAATAGCTACAGAACCATCAGAGTAGAAAAAGAGGAGGACAGGATGATGAGGTAAAGTTGTTAGAAAGATTTTTGGCAAGATGCCAGAAGGAGCGGGAAGAATTCGAGTCGGAGAGTTGAGAGCATTTAGTATGGATGAAATTATTTTTAGTAGAGCGAAGAACAGACTTAGCACGATTCCGGGCAGAAACGTAAAGATGATGTGATTCAGGGGTGGGTTGGCTCCGGTACCTTTTGTAGGCCCTCTCCTTGTTGCGGACAGCATTAGAACAAGCGTGATTAAACCAAGGCTTTCTTGCATTAGTCAAAGGATATGAGAAAGGAATGTATGCTTCCATGCCCGAGAGAATAACCTCCGTAATGCGCAAGGCACACCCAGATGGCTCACGGCCATGGAAGCAATAATCATTCCAGGGAAAATCAAAGAAGTACTGCCTGAGGGCCTCCCAGTCCGCGGCCCAAAATGCCACAGACGACGTTTCACTGGAGGGTCCACAGGCCGTGACCGGAGTGATAGGACAGGTTAAGGTAATAAGGTTGTGATCGGAGGAGCCCAACGGAGAGAAAAGATTAACAGAGTAAGCAGAAGGATTAGTTGTGAGGAAGAGGTCAAGTATGTTGGAGCTCTCTCCAAGGCGGTCAGGGATACGGGTAGGGTGCTGTACAAGCTGCTCTAGGTCATTAAGGATAGAAAAGATGTAGGCTTGTTCACCAGGTGGATCCGTGAAAGGAGAGGAGAGCCAAAGGTGGTGGTGAACATTGAAATCTCCAAGAATGGAGATTTCAGAGAAAGGAGAAATGGATAGAATGTGTTCCATCGTAGAAGTAAGATAGTTGAAGAATTTTTGATAGTCAGTAGAATTAGGGGATAAGTAAACAGCACAGATATATTTAGTCAGAGAATGACAGGAAAGCCGAAGCCAGAGTGTGGAGAATTCAGAAGAATCAAGTTCAGGAACACGAGAGCAAGATAAGTTGTTGCGTATATATACACAACACGTGATTCATAGATGTGCTCCCCTGAAGATGTGAATACACGAAGGCGCTCAGGATATATCGTGTGTCCTTTTTCTTGTGGATATCAGCATATATATATATATATATATATATATATATATATATATATATATATATATATATATATATTGTTACGGAATAGAGAAAGATAATGTACACTTTAAGTGACAATACTAAAAATCACCACTGTCCCGTAAAGTTCCAGGTTCAAAACAAAAGAGTTAGGTAAAATTACAAGTTAAAGTTTAATGCTCAAACTAACAACAAAACATTCAGGACTCATAAGGATAATGTAATGGCAAAAAACAGGTTAAATATATGGTTAACTGCAATAGCCCCTATTAAGACGAAATTAGCAAGAGTAAATTTATCTAAGTCAGCCCTGATAAAATGAAAATACACTGGATAATGCTCAGTTAATGCAAGATAAATTATTACTGCTACAAAATATTATCAAAAATGACTGACAAAAAGAACCTTACACGAATTACAAAAACCTCACTAGGCCTACAAATTAACACCCTACGCTACACAGTACAAGAAAAAATGCAACAACAGCCATACTCAAACTACACAGCTGCTAGATTGTTGGAGACTTCCTGAGCACTCGCAATAATAATAACTGTACAGGGGAGGACAGAGATGTGAACAAAATGAGGAGTAGATCTAAGTGGCAATTAATGTAGAGACTGAGCTCATTATATAGGGGCCGGCAGAGCTTGATACAACTTGTAAGAAGGACGCGCAAATGAAGCCAGAGGGGACAAAGAGTTGACACTCCTGCTCTTAACAACAGAAAGAACGACTTACTTTACTATAAGGGAGGAGGGGGGGAGTGAGGTAGAACACGCTCGTGATCAAACATGCAGCATACTGTACGTTAGAATTACACAAAGGATGATGAAATCATAGGCTATGTAACACCTCCCCACAAAGAAAAAGAAATTTACAAAGGAAATTTCTTATTACTCTAAAACAATCTGTCTAAAGTCTAGATAAGCAATCTGCAATAACATTTTCTTTCCCCTTGACATGTTGTATGTCTAATGGATTCTCCTGAAGAAGTAGACTCCATCTTGTCATTCTCTGATTTTTATCTTTAAACTTACCAAGGAATTTCAGTGGGTTATGATCGGTATAAATGACTATGGGGTCATAACCAGAACACAAATAAAATGAAAAATGCTGTAAACCCAAAATCAAGGCCAAAAGCTCTTTCTCAATAGTTGAGTAGTTCTTTTGAGGTGGAGTGAACTTCTTACTGTAATAAAAAATACAGGGTGTTCAATACCCTGATCATCCTCTTGCAGCAAAACAGCCCCAGCTCCTGTATCACTTGCATCAACAGCCATCTTAAAAGGCTTAGCAAAATTTGGAGTAGCGAGCACTGGCTGACTTAATAGGATAGCTTTAAGTTTGCTGAAAGAGGATTCACAGTTATCGGTCCAGACAAATTTAACTCCCTTTTTCAGTAGGTCTGTAAGTGGTGATACAAGAATTGAAAAGTTAAGAACAAATCTCCGGTAATAACCTAGCATTCCCAAAAATCTTTGTAGCTCTTTCCTACTTTTAGGTCTGGGAAGATCACTTATAACCTGAACTTTAGCTCCTGGTGGTGCAACATGTCCATCACCAATTACGTACCCAAGGTACTGAACTTTAGCTTGACCAAACTCACACTTTGACAAATTAGCTACAAGATTAGCCTGAACCAAACGCTCAAGAAATTTACTGACATGGCATAGGTAATCTTTCCAGTTGTCACTGAAGATTAATACATCATCAATATAAACAACACACCCTGCCAAACCCTCTGTTACAACATTCAAGAGCTTCTGAAATGTGGCTGGTGCATTCTTCATACCATATGGCATTACAGAACATGCAAAAGTCTTTCCTAGTGTTACAAAACATGAGATCTCCCTAGCATGTTCAGTCATAGGTACTTGCCAGTATCCCTTTAACAAATCAAACTTACTTATGTACCTAGCCTTTCCGATCTTGTCTATGCAATCTTCCACGCGAGGGAGATGGTAAGTGTCTGTTATGGTTATCTGATTAACACATCTGTAGTCGATGCAAAGCCGCTGTGACCCACCTGGCTTAGGGGCTAGAGTGACAGGAGAACTCCACTCGCTCTGACAGGGCTCAATCATCTTGTGGTCCAACAGGTAGCCAAGCTCCTTCTGGATGAGAGGAACTTTCGCTGGGTTCACACGGTAAGGAGACAGTTTAATTGGCTTTGCGTCTCCAACATCGACATCATGCATCAACACAGTGGTTCTTCCTGGAGTGGCACGGAACACTTGCGGGTACTCCTGCAGTAATGCCGAAAACTCCTGCCTTTCCTCAGGAGGTAGATGAGAAAGCTTAGTCTGGAGATCATTCATGATATCAGGATTCTTCCCCAAACTATCACTCAGGCTCATACTGCATGGGAGAGCTTCACTTGCAGATTCGGGTGGAACAGCTACAGTGCAGACTGAATTATTTTCGTCCCGCCTGTGATATAACTTTAGCATGTTGATGTGACATAGTTGCTTGTTCTTTCTACGATCTGGTGTGGCGATGACATACTTGACATCACTGAGTTTCTTCTCCACGAAATAAGGACCACTAAACTTGGCTTGAAGAGGTTGCCCATGAACCGGTAGCAGAATCAAAACCTGATCTCCTGGCTGAAAGTGGCGTAACCTGGACTTCTTATCATACCAAGTCTTCATCTTCTCCTGAGCAGCTCCTAAATTCTCTCTCGCCAGCTGTAAAGCAGTGGACAGCCGTTCTTTGAACTTCATCACATACTCCAGTAGGTTGACGTCATCTTCCTCCGACAGCCAGCATTCCTTGAGTAACTTAAGGGGTCCTCTTACTTCATGGCCAAACAGTAGTTCAAAAGGTAAGAAGCCCAGTGATTCATTTGGAGTTTCTCTTGCGGCAAATACGACGAATGGAAGACCTTTATCCCAGTCTTTCTGATGTTCCAAACAGTATTTCTTGAGCATCGATTTGAGTGTTTGATGATATCTCTCCAACGCTCCTTGGGTCTGGGGATGGTAAGCTGAAGACGTGATCTGGGTGATGCCCAACTCTTTCAGAGACTGCTTGAAAACATTTGACGTGAAATTACTTCCCCGGTCGGACTGTACCTCCTTGGGCAGACCAAACTTTGTGAAGAACCCTAGCATTTCCTTAACCACGTTCTTTGCTGAGATATTTCTAAGTGGAATGGTTTCAAGATAACGAGTAGCCATATCATTCAGGGTCAACACATAAGAAAATCCTGAGGAAGTCTTAGGAAGAGGGCCCACAATATCCACCAACACACGGGTGAATGGCGCCTCAAAAGGAGGAATGGGAACTAGAGGTGCAACCTTTTCGGTCTGATTACACTTCCCCACAACTTGACAGGTGTGACAAGACTTACAATACCAGGAAACATCCCTGAAGATACCTGGCCAGTAGAAGTGTTTCAAAATGCGTGCCACAGTCTTCCTCACTCCAAGGTGTCCTGCCAAACTGGAATCATGAGCCACTCTAATGAGATCCTGCCTACAAACACGAGGGTTGACAACTTGATGTACAACCTCCCACTCACAGTCGGCTGATGCTGTTGGGGGTCTCCACTTCCTCATAAGTACTCCTGACTTTATATAATAACAAGTAGAAGCACCAGCTCACTCTTCCTCACTGCAAGCAGAGTTAGCTAGACCTTTCAACTCAGGGTCAGCAACCTACAACTCAACCAACTCTTGACGAGACAAATTATCAACACTACGCGGTACTGCCTCATCTGGTGAGTGGTCCAAATTAGGAAGAAAAGTGTCAGCTAGGATGACATCATCATCATCATTATCCTCTAAGTCACCAGTAGCTTTAGACTTAGCCCTAGTGTCAGCACATGCAGGGAACACATCAGGGACATCACAATCATGGGTTGCAGCCACTGGCTCACTAGACAACTGAGGAGCTGGACACACCTGACTTCCACCAATATCATTTCCAAGTAAGAAAGTTACACCTGACATTGGGAGTGTCTCAACCAACCCAACCATAACGGAACCATTAACAAAACCAGACTCTAAATTCACTCTGCACAGAGGGACAGAGAAGTAATTATTCCCTACACCTTGTAAGATTACAGTTTCATCAGAGGAATTAACATTAGAGCCTAGAACACTGGTCAGCATAAGGGATTGGCAAGCACCTGTATCACGATATATTTGAACTGATTTCCTGTCATTACTGTCCAGAGGACTGACAAAACCATCAGACAGGAAATTAGCACATGAACTCTTGAGAGTGCCACCCACGTTACTGCTCAAAAGAGGAGCTTCATCATGAGGATTTAATTTACCCCTCAAAGCAGGTTCAGTTAACTCAGTTAAGGAATTCTGGGAACTCTCAAGGGTGGACACTAGACCAATTGACTGAATATTTAAAGACTCCTTTTTGTTCACATCACGCTGTCTCCTGAAACATTTCTCCGTAGTATGACCAAGCTTACTACAATATGTACATTTACTTTTCTGAAATCTAGAGGTGAAGCTGGTATTTACTTCCTGAGAAACATCATCTTTATTCTCTTTCCTGTTACCTGTACTCTGAGTAGAGGCAACGTACTTACTCTCAGCTTTCCTTTTTACTCTAGAATATCTCTTGTGAGTGAGAACATATTCATCAGCTAAAACTGCAGCATCAGACAAATTATCTATTCTTTTCTCATCAAGATATAGGCTTACATCTTTATAAATACACCTTTTGAAGTCCTCCAGCAAAATCATCTGCTTAAATTTGTCATAATCAGAATCCACATTCTTAGAATTTAACCACTGCTCTAACAGATCTTCTTTGATTTTTGCATACTCAACATGGGATTGCTTATCTTGCTTATAAATTGTCCTAAATTCTACTCTATAGGCTTCAGGAACAATCTCATAGGCCTTAAGAATCAAGCTCTTAACTACATCATAATTATGAGATTGATCCTGAGGCAAAGATGCATAAGTTACTTGAGCTTTACCGGTGAGAACAGTTTGAAGGAGTACTGGCCAATACTTTTTGAGCCAATTAAAACCTGTAGCTACCCTCTCAAACAACTGAAATACTTTGTTAAATCAGATTCATTAAAAGGAGGGACAAGTTTAACATTTTTAGCCACATCAAAATCATCAGAGCTAGATGATCCAGTTCCACATTGTTTCATGCGATACTCATGCTCTGCCTGAATCCTAGCAAGTTCAACTTGTGCGTGAAATTCAGCCTCCTTAACACGAGCCTCCTGCAGGGCTAGCTGTAACTTAGCTAATTCAATCTGCGTTTGCTCATTTGGAGGAGTTACATTAAACAAGCTTTCATTAATCATGTCAACAATTTGATCTTTAGAATGATGAGAGCGAACAGCAATTCCCAATTGTTGAGCAACAAGCTTAAGTTCATTCTTTGTTCTGTTTTCTACATCCAACACTGCACATTTGACAAAAAATCTTTGGCTTCATCAAGTGTAGTAATAGTAGACATCATGAATAAATCACAGTCACAAAATATCAAGCAATATCCTTATGATAATATCCTGAATATCCTGATAAGAGGTCGCCAAATTTCTGTTACGGAACAGAGAAAGATAATGTACATTTTAAGTGAGAATACTAAAAATCACTACTGTCCCGTAAGGTTCCAGGTTCAAAACAAAAGAGTTAGGTAAAATTACAAGTTAAAGTTTAATGCTCAAACTAACAACAAAACATTCAGGACTCTTTAGGATACTGTAATGGCAAAAAACAGGTTAAATATATTTTTAACTGCAATAGCCTCTATTAACACGAAATTAGCAAGAGTAAATTTATCTAAGTCAGCCCTGATAAAATGAAAATACTCTGGATAATGCTCAGTTAATGCAAGATAAATTATTACAGATACAAAATATTATCAAAAATGACTGACAAAAAGAACCTTACACGAATTACAAAAACCTCACTAGGCTTACAAATTAACACCCTACGCTACACAGTACAAGAAAAAATGCAACAACAGCCATACTCAAACTACACAGCTGCTAGATTGTTGGAGACTCCCTGAGCACTCACAATAATAATAAATGTACAGGGGAGGACAGAGATGTGAACAAAATGAGGAGTAGATCTAAGTGGCAATTAATGTAGAGACTGAGCTCATTATATAGGGGCCGGCAGAGCTTGATACAACTTGTAAGAAGGACGCGCAAATGAAGCCAGATGGGACAAAGAGTTTACACTCCTGCTCTGAACAACAGAAAGAACGACTTACTTTACAATAAGGGAGGAGGGGGGGAGTGAGGTTGAACACGCTCGTGATCAAACATGCAGCATACTGTACGTTAGAATTACACAAAGGATGATGAAATCATAGGCTATGTAACAATATATATATATATATATATATATATATATATTAGTGATGTATCGGATATCCTCCTCTGCCTCCGCAGTGAAAATAATGTCCGCATTACTAACCGCGTCCGCGTCTTCGGACAGCAATAGCTCCGCATCATTATCCGCCACCGCGTTTTCAGATAATAAAAGCTCCGCATAATAATCTGCCTCTGCATCAAAGAACTGCAGAGGTTGCTGATCTCCACCCATCCAATATTTCTCCTTTCTCTTTTTGTCATAATTCTTTTTCTCTCTCTTCATCCACAACTCTCCTTTCCGCTCCTCTCACCAACCAGTCCCTCATCCTATGTCTGTTTTCTTCTCCATTAGCTCTCTTCCTCCCTCCGTCTCTCATTGTTCCTTCTCTCTCTCTCTCTCTCTCTCTATCTATCTATCTATCTATCTGTCGCAATAGTTACACGTGCTATGTTAATATATAGGCATATCTGGACTAAAGCTAATACTATTTCATACTGCATGACAAGTTGGGTCCCCGTTGTGCATCCTGGTAACACACTTATGTGTACACTTAAGTGTGGCTGAAACTCGTCAATTTATACTGCATAAATGTAGTATATGTAAAAAAATAAAAACGCGTCTGCGTCCGCAACCGCGGACATGGAGGTAAAAATAATCCGCAGTTGTGTCCGCGTCCGCAAAACTTATTGTCTTAACCTCCGCAGATTTATCCGCAACCGCATTTTATGAGAAATAGATATCCGGCTCCACCTCCGCCTCCACGGACCTCTAAAATTTGGTATCCGATACATCACTAATATATATATATATATATATATATATATATATATATAATCTCATCAGCCGTTTGAGTGTCCACTGCAGGACCGGCCTATCCCGACCGAAGAGGGGACGATACAGTCAATGTATCTTTACCAAGTGGCTTAGGCTGTCTAGTAGAGATTGTATATAGGGTGAGAAGTGCTTGTAAGTGTAACTGTAGTGCTTGTAAGTGTAACTGTAGTCTGTGAACCAAGTGTAATCGGCCCGTGCAAGCCAACTGGGTGCAAGCATACTTTATAGTATGCCACACTGGTTCAACCACAGCACCCCATATGTCCGCAAAGCAGTACATGGCCGGAAGAACGTTCCCAAAGTTTATTACCCTGGTGGGGCGCGAACCCTCGTTCTTCAGTGTACTTCAGTATATATAGATAGATAGATATTATATATTATATATTTATATATATATATATATATATATATATATATATATATATATATATATATATATATATATATATATATATATATTATCTTGTCCAGGATGGTGATTTTGAGTTTGATTTCTTTCACTAGCATGCCGTCACTATATTTTTTTCTTCCTACCTCCAGGCCATGTACTTAAGTCAAGACGACGATTTTCGACTGGGCTGGGTTAGACAAAGTTTTAACTTGAAGGGTGCTCTGATATGAATACAACCGTATGGCAGATGCACGAATAAAATATAGATAGATAGATAAATAGATAGATATAGATATAGATATATTATTCTTTTGATTAGAAGCGTTCGGGCGAAGAGGAAAATCTGCCAGACACCGCCAGAAACCATGTCTCGTTTTCGTTTCAACGGGCTAAGGGGGTCTTAGTTAAATTTTAGTGTTATTTTTCTGATCGATAATTACGATATTGGTTAAGCAAATAGCTTTAAAAAATGTAAATAACTCTTACTTATGCTATTTGACCCAAAATATCGCCGATAAAATAATATATTTGTATATTCTTCCCTAAGAAGATTAGTACAATATTTGCCAAAAAGACGGTTTTTGGACTGTAAGAAGTAAAAAAGGCGTATGAATATTGACATTTGTTTATAATCTGACTTGTACAAAAAATGGCACATATGGTCTATCCATAGTTTAATATTTATTAGACTCTAAAATGTTAGGGCGTACCGAAGCTTAGCGCTGCCAGACGTACGAAGTAGGCACAGGTGATGAGCAGATCAGCCAGTAAAGACAGACGGCTGTTTCGGTTTCCTCGGAAAACTTGTTTTAGCGGAGGCTGCATGTATGGTATGTAGGAGGACTGCTGGGCCTTGATAGCAGGCTGTGAAGCCTATGCCCAGAGTCGGACACACACACACACACACACACAAATATATATATATATATATATATATATATATATATATATATATATATATACCTAGGCTGCTTCCCCCAAGAAAAGGGAGGTAGCCGAGACAGGACGACTCACTCTCCATTTACTCATCCATTCAAACACATTCATTCGCATCTTAGCTCCAAAGGGGAGAACGGACAGATCCTCACCGCATCACACCGCACAAGGGTCAACTGCGCAATGCAATCAGTGACATCCGCAGCAGGGCCCGACAGCAGAACTGGTTTACCCCTGCCACATCATAACAGATCCATCCCCTTACCCGCACCTGACCTGACTAGCTGATCAGACCAAATGCGGGAGAATATCCCCTCAGGGCTGCGTCATCACTTATTCATTCACAATTTCTCTCCATTTATTTCTGTCACGCACAATATATATATATTGACATTTTTTTTTAAAGTGAATTGAGTTTTATTCTTACTCATAGGGAGTTTAATTTGTTAGTATAAATTATAATTAATTTCTGTTATTGGATAAAGATATACATACATATTTCTATGCATGCATAAACCAGGCTGCAACCGCTGTGGAATATTTTTTTTTATAATTACTTTTGTTCATGCTGCATTGACACAATACTGTTTAAAAGAGAAGAAATAGAATATTTATGTCTTTTTACAAGTAAGATGCATGAAAAAGGATATTCAATTATTGCCTGACGTGATTTTTTTTTTCATCCGAAAAATTAAAATATTGGTGACATCTGGCATTTCTCCAGGCTCGCAAACGCTCCTATTGCAGAGGCTGGAAAGAACCTTGATTAACCAACTCGTTAATCTCATCTGATTACCAATGTTATTCTTGCTATCTTTGGGAGAAATTTTAAACTTAGCAGAGCCTTGTATCACACACACACACACACACACACACACACACACACACACACACGCATGCGCGCATAGGCACAGTTAGTCGTTAGTAATGAATATAACTAATCTCTATGATCAGGTGAATATAATGGTCAGGTAACAGTAAAAATACTGTACAAAAAAGACGTCATTGCATTACCCTTACACCGCGGGCATGTTTCCCAATGTTTTCCGTGTCCCGCGGGGTTATTCGGGCTCCAAGAGACTCTCAAAAAATAATTGCCAAAAATCAGTTATTAGTCCTAGAATATTAAAATTAAATATGCCTATGGCACATACCTTCAGCTTTCTCCTGGGATGTTTGTTGAGCCTTCATCGATTACCGTAGGACTTGTAGAGACCTCTGAAGTTGGGTAATGAAGTCTCCACTTTACACTTCCCGACAACCCGTAATATGATTACCACAGCCAGATATTAACACTATAAACACTACTCTATGATTATCAAGTAGTTTGGGATCCATACTCCAAAAAAAAAACCCACTGTGAAAGCAATGAAAATTACGAGCACGTATGATCGTCCCACCTGCGCTAGTTCGCTGTTGGTATTCTGTCATTTATTATTCATAAAACCCCTCACACTTTATATTTCTGTTACTATATAACACTTATATATATCTGGAGTCTTTATCCATAAGTTTCCTTCAGTAGTATTAGTTTATTGTCACTGAAGTCATTCAATTTTTCATTCAGTAAAATATGTATAGAGCCACGGATTCACATTCACTGTTATAACATCAAGTATTTGTACTAATATTCTTATATTACTAATTACTTACATTTCTATTGACATTTTCTATTGTATTTTCAATATTTACACTTCTATTTTACTTACACTATATTATTCACTGTCACTTTCAGTAACATAAAACTATATTACACTGTTCAGTCATATGTACTGTACATCCATTGCTTTCACTTGCTATTTACACATTATTTACACATTATTTTCACATTAATTTCCTTTTCCACTTGCACTTTAGAACTGCTTCTGGCTGTGGTAATCAAAGAAGCAGGTAACACAGAGGGGAACCTGGCACTCAGCACACTGCCAAGAGGTGCGTTTGTGCTCAGGTGTGCGGCGGGTGGTATGTGCACACACCTGGCACCTGCGGATCGCAGCCTTCCTCTTGCCTGTGGCAGGCATTTGCACCAGTCTGTGCCGATCCATGTACGCCCTCTGCTCAAGTCTGTCGGGAGGTGTTACTGGATGGCGCCTTGGAGTTGCTGCTGTCACCCTACCATATCTTTCAAGCAGCTGCTGAACACAAGTCCTGGCAAACAACCTCAGGGAGAAGGACTTGGGTGGCTTGACCTTCATCTTGTACAGGATGAAGGCGTTCAGTATCGTCATGTCTATGAGATGCAGAAAAACTTTCCTGTACCACCTACTATTCTTCCTGAGGCAGTCGATCTCTCCAATCATCATGTCGGACTTGTCCACCAGCCGCATGTTGATATTGTAGTCTAACACAGCATCAGGTTTCCTCACAGGTTCGCCTGTCCTACGGTCGACCCTCCCACTGTCTATCATTTCCCCCTTATGTACAGTGGTGAGCATGTGCACGACCCTCTTGTCATGCCACCGTATTGCCAGCATCTTATCAGACTTGCGTAGGTGCATGTCTCCTCGCTGTGAGGTTCCTGCCTCTGGGAATTTAGGGAAGTGGGCACGATTACTCTTCACAGTGCCGCAAGAGCCGATGCCGTGCTCTGAAAGGTATTTGGCAAGTTTCGGTGCTGTATAATAGTTGTCTGTATACAGCACATGATTCCCACCAAAATACCTTTCAAGGAGCACTTTCACTACACAGCCTGAGAAGCCAAGGGGGTGAGTTTTATCAAGATCGACAGTGCTGGCCGAATAAATGACGAAGTCAAGGATGTACCCCATCTTACAGTCGCACAGTACAAAGAACTTGATTCCAAAGCGATGGCGTTTGCTTGGAATGTACTGCACAAACCTAAGACGTCCTCTGAACAAAACCAAAGTTTCGTCAATGACAACCTTCTGAAAGGGGTGGAAGAATGTCATAAACTTATCCTTCATTCTGCTCAGAATCTCCCGGATCTTCCAGAGTGGGTCGGTTTGGGAAGGTGCATCGTTGTCGGCAAAGTGCAGGTTTCCCATGGTGTTCCGAAAGTGATCTCTGGCCATGTACTTATTGAAGGTGGGTGAGGGTAGTAAGGGGTCCATGGACCAGTATTCTTCCAACTCATGCTTCTTTGAGTGTGGCATGAGAAGCATGAGGGCGAAGAACACATACAGCTCCTGCACTCCCAGCATGGACCACTGTTGCATCTTGGCTGCACCTGTACCAGTTGCAGCACGTTGTGATTCATACCTGTTGGGCTCATCACATATGTGCTGCATGACTTCGTCATCGAGGAAGGCCAAAAAGAAGTCCACACACTCAGCATCCTCATCAAGAGTGAAGGCAGGCCGTACTCCTGAAGAACTCTCGTCAAAATTGAGATGTTCTGGGAGAAAATCGGACCCTTCCGTCCACGCGAAGGCGTCCAGGATTCCCTGTCGTGGCGGTGTAGGGTGGGTGAGGGTGAAGGGTGGCTGTGAGGTAGATTTATCACGTTCAAGGTCACTCGCACTGACCCTGTGTTGCTGTACAGCACTAGCAGCCCTTACTCTACTAGCAACTCTACTTCTATGTGTCAGGGATTTACCTCTTCCTCTATGACCTGCCTTCACTGTTGATGCTGGTGGTGACTCCGACGACGAAGACTCGGAGATAATTCAGCAGAAGAGGAAGAAATGAGTGAAGTGGGGCTTGGGGAACGGGAAGGTGAATCAACTCGGGACTCATGGCAGGCTGGGTCACGCGGGGCCATTGTTCCGAGGCTAACCTGCCGCCTTTTCACTCCCTTCCCAAATTCCTTCCCTTGCGCTCCTTTCCCTTGGAGCTAGGGATAACTTGGGACACTGAAGCACTTGTACTAGTAGTTTCTGGCATGATTTCCTCACCCAGCTCATCACACGAATCCCCCGAAGGGTCAAAATCACTATCCATCATCGCCATTGATAATTTCGCTAGTTCACGTTCCACTGCAGAGTCACTTAGTCCTTTCCTGCTTCCCTCACAAGTTTTTCTGGGTGTAGAGGTCATGGGGCCCTTTGCAATGGCCGCAGAAGCGGCAGAAATGGTGGGGCACGAGTGCGACATGCTTTGACCACAGCAGAGGACAAGGAACTAAATGCCATGGCTTATCTGAGAAGGCAGTGGTTGACAGTGACAATGGGGCTGACAGCTGCTGACTTACATGCTAATAAATTATTGGTAGAAAATCTCGGCATTACATAAAGAAATAGGTAGTTCCAGGTGAATGTAAATGTCACTTAGGCTTCTCCCTTCCTTTCTGATATATATTTTTATTACAGAAATAGATTACAAGGCATAATTCAAAGGGGAAATTACCGTGGTAATGTAGCGAATGAATGCATATGAGGTGTTGTCAGGTGATAATTAGCCAATTCCTGGTGTATACCACTATCACTTACCTTATTTTTTTTTTTGGTATATATTATTTTGTATAAGTATAGGGCATAGGGCTTATTTCAATGGATGAAATCTGTGGAAAAATCCGGGGGAGATTTGCTTAGTGCAGCGCGGCCGGGGAGGTGAGAGGACAGGGTAATGGAGGGGAGGTAGGGAGGGGAGTCAGGAAGGGGGGAAAATCGCTAAAATGTCAACAATGGATGGGAGTACAGATGAGATTTGGAGTGCTGACTAGTGTTGGACATTGGCAGTACTGGTAGATGATACAAGCCACCACTTGAAAGCCCAGGATAATTCAAAATAACACAGAATCACAAAAGTGACGCCCCGCGGTATGATCCATTGTGCCCGAGCGTCACGAAAGTGACGCCCCGCAGTTAAGGGGTTAAAGAGGTAGAATTATACGTTACTAGCCTAGGACCCCAACGCTCTGGGGGGGTGGTATCCTTATTGCTACAACTATAAACATCATTACTGCTACTACTGTGATTACTACTACTAAAGATATTATTATCATTATACTTATCATCATCATCATCATCATTAGTAGTAGTAGTAGTAGTAGCAGTAGTAGTAGGAGGAGGAACCCCAGGCTCATATGAACAGTAAACCCAGTGGACTGTAGGCTGAAGCTACCCTCATCCTGTAGTCCACCATTCTTATTTTAGTGGCAAGGGAAATAACTGCGGGATGTTTGTATACCCAGGCAGTGGAGACATCTGTTTATATCGGTGCTGCCACATGAAGGCGTCTGTCTCCAGCGCCAAAGGGGGTATTATGGGACTGGCAGTTACCTTTTACTGTGAATTACTGACACTCGGAAACGGGCTTCCATTCCACCATCCAGGATTGCCTGACTAAAATAACCTTATCTGGGGCCATAATGAAAGCTGGGGAAATAATTCATGGTTGGTAATATTTATTTTATAGGCCAATAAAGAAGTCTGGTCACGGATATCGAAATTCTGGCTGCCTAAAGCTGACTAAGTCTTTTATGATGTTTTGATCTGCGGTGTGATGGTCATGTTGTATGAATGAATCTTATTGCTCTTCTCTCTCTCTCTCTCTCTCTCTCTCCTATAACTAGGAACTAAATTTACTTGAAATATCCTCTTCTCTGGTAAATAAAATATAATGATACCTAAAACAAATTAGATGTTTGGTTGAGGCGGCTTCTTTGGGTTCAGTAAAATTATATTGTGGTGGCTGGAGTCAACGACAAACTATTTTTCAGCCAAGACATTACATGAGACAGTTATTAACCACTGTAGTAGGGCCGAATAAAATCATTTCACGTATGCCAGGATAAAATAAATGTTGCACATGCAGCCACAGGTGAAAATAAAGTTCAGTTATAAGTACGATTATAACTTAACACTTTTTCCTGTACCCAAATTAGAGACCAAACAGCATCGTGTTACCCTAAAAAAAAAAAAATCAATAGTAGCAAGAACATACAAACGTGGAAAAAAAAAGTGCTGAAATATTAAGATCTTCATTACAGTTCTACCTAACTTCACTTTTCCCTTCCTGTTCTATAACTGGGAGCAAAACAACATCCAGACACCCACTTCCTTGCTTAAATTGAAAAGAAGGCGAACTGAGAGCAAAACTAAATTAATGGAAGCGTTAAATAACAAAAAGTTGTCGATCATACTGAAACTAAATATCATTAGTTCATCTCTAACATCATATTCCTCTCCCATACCATAGCTGAAGGACCAAATAACATCGATATATCTTCTGGCTGAGCCCATCTGCCTCCAGTGATGCTCAGTCTCAGGATTTGCATACAGCTGGGTATTTCGGGACATTGGAGGAGAATGCCAATGAATAAACATCGCTGGAGTACTGGAAGGCGTTTGGGCCCTGTTTGTGTAGTGCTGGAACTCATGTGGCCGCCGTTTCTCACACCCGCGTTGCCCCCATAATTATATCAATCTCTATCTGTCCCTAAATGGGTCCTGGCTTTTCCATTGACCCGAACTGGTTTCTACTTACTCTTGGCAATGTCAGGTGTAAAACTGTGCTTTTTAACACCTACTGTAATATTTGTTGTCTCTATTAATCTGCCTATCTGTGATTATCTTCTCTTAATCTGTATCTATCTATCTATATGTCTGTCTATCTATATCTCTATGGCAGTGTCACGAGGAAAAATATTCTATCACAAGCCATTAATAAGTCGGGGTACTGCATATTATATCAATCTCCAACCATCACAAAACTCATCCTGGCATTTTCATTGACCCATATCATCTTTCTACATACATACCGACGTATTGTATAGAAAATGGTGTTATGCACCTCACTTAAGATATTACATGACCCTTCCTTCGTCAAAGCCCACCCTGGATTTTCCATTAACTCTACCATCTATCTATCTATCTATCTACCTATATATATATATATATATATATATATATATATATATATATATATATATATATATATATATATATATATATATGTGTGTATGTATGACAGTGTTATATAGAAAACTGGGCTTTTGTAGTACTCATCAATACATAATCCTCATCCCAATCCTTACTGCCAGAGAAAAAGATTGGGTGCAGTACCAGTAACTTAATATTATAGGAATCGGCTAAAAATAATTCTAAGATTCAAGAATAAAATTAGTGACATAATTTGAAATATAATAAAAGTATTGTAAATTGGTCAGATGATTTTAAAGAAAATTATGAAAATCTACTCTAACCTATCCAGACCTGAAGCAAAAATTTGTTTCTACAGTAAAAGAAGTCATTATAGTGTGTCTGATCCCAAGCATCTTAATATATTGAGGATTATATAATCCTCCATCTGTACTAATACTTATCACAGCCTTTCCATTGACTCATGACACCTCCCTATATATATCTGGCAATGTCGTGTAAAAAATTGGGCTTTCTCGCTGGCGCCAGGAAGTTACAATATTGCAAATTGATGTGCCACTCAAGGCCTCTCCCTGTGATGTACTGTAGGTTATACAAAGGGTCCAGCGGTTATAGCGTCAACTTGTGCCCCTGTGTAGTATTCGAGAGGCTGTTCTCTTGTCAGCTTAGCAGACTTTCTTGCACATCTTCTTTATTGTGACTATTACACCTTAATATCAACAGTGTGCCCAAAGGCTCTCATTTACCTCTTTCGTAGTGATTTACTTTACATATTATATATACCTTAATATTTGTAATATCTACATACTTTTAGCCTATAAAATCCCTCAGTCACGGATTACACCTTACTATTTTCTTGTATGTTATCTTTTCCTTTTTAATATCAACATTGTTTGCAGTTACATGGACGACAATAAGAACATTTTCAGGCTCTTGTGACTTACTCTCAACTGAATAAAATCATCTAACATTAGCTAGAATAAAATGAAGGAGTTGTGCCTACCAAGAGAAGGTTAATGGAAATGGTACAGTACTAACACCCTTAGACTCCCTTGGCTCAATCAGTGAAATAAAGTCATCCGGCGACATGATCATCGGGACAGAGTTATCTCGATCAGGTGAGTTAATATCGCATAAATATTGTACACGAGAATATCAGGGTTTCAATTATTGCAGATATCAAATGAGAAGGAAGAGGTGATACGGAGCCTACTAAGTCCACAAGAAACCTGTCGCATTCTAGGTGGGATAAGAGATTTCGTAACACCTCTTATTCGGCGACGTATTCTGCATAACTTGTTTATCCTCTTGTGATTTACCGATGCAAAAACATGTTGGTTTTAACAGTATATAAAGAAGAGAAAATCACATGTAACAGGCAAAATAAACCACTGGGAAAAAGGTGCTAAGAAGCTTATCACTCCACTTAATATATGGCTTGTAAGGTTGCATTCTGAGTGGCTTAAGAGATTTCGCAACACTTCTTCCTTAGCGATTTATTCAGAACATTACATATCACAGCCCTCTTGTATGTTACTGATTTACACTATGTCGATACTGAAACGATATAAAAAACATACAACATTAAATAACCTATAGGAGAACGTTAAGGCATAAACCATAAACTTGAAATCACTAAAGAAGAGGTGCTATGAAGCCTACTGTCATGGGGTTTTTAAAAATATCACGGGGTTTTTAAAATAAATGCTTATATTATTTAAAATGATAATAATGTTCAATAATATTGAAGAGCAGGGACAATGATTGTCTTGCTAAATCAAGCAACGATTACTTTACGCTAGCTTGCTTCGCACGATTCTCTAAGAACGAGAATTTATAAACTTTCTCAACAGTACACAGCAGAGACTAATCACTCAATTGCTGTTTTCTAGTACTGTTAGCCTCTGGAGAAAGTTACTTCACCCCTGACAATAAATAACTAATACTAATAATAGTATCAGGTTCTTGCTGGTGCTTAACTCCTAGGAGGCACAACGGATTTTAAGTTTAATACAAGACTGGCCTAAGTACCAGTTATGAAAGGCAAACGTTTATGCAAGCTAGGAGCTATATGGAAAATAAGCTTAATTATGGAGAAATGAAACAAGAGTTTACATTACATTAAGCTCAATAAAAAAAACTTAAATTTATTGATTACAAAAATAAATTTAACGTTACATTTCAAACCAAATTAATGAGATCGCACTCACTCACTCACACAAGAGCTAAATTCTTACGCCTAGGAAAACACCTTAATTAAACTCTTAAGTCTAGGAAAACGAAAAAGGAAATACTGGTCGATGAATGCGGTGTATCACCAACTAAGGTGGGAGCACTGGGGAACTGTACTAGTGGAGCTTGGGTGCTAGCTGACCTCTCCTCTCACACTTCTGGAGCAGAGGACCTCTCTCCGTCACAACAAACACTCGACTGCGTAAACTCGTGAGAAAGAAATGGGAGCGATAGGCCGCATTTTTTAATGGTCGAGTGAGCGAAACGCGCCCAAAACAAATCGCTCAGCGGAAGCGCTAATGTCTCACACAAAGATGATCACGTTTGACAATGAAAAATTGATTTGACAAAGCTTCCGTCCAAATGAGCGGTTAACTGAACGATACACAGTGAGTTTTCCACTAATAGTTCGTGGCTTCTCACAAAAGGGAAATGTCGCAAATTTGATTCGTGACATTACGCCCCTACAAAATTTAATTTTTTCCTTATGGGAAAAAATTTTTGTATATATATATATATATATATATATATATATATATATATATATATATATATATATATATATATATGTACACATCCTAACTCAGTCACACAAGATTCACACTGTGGTGTGTGTGCTATCCTGCTACAGGAGAAAGTCGCAGTCGCCAGTGAGCGAAAAAAAACTCGTATTTACGTTAATAGAAGCAAGATTGAGGGAAAAACTCCGTGACGACGGTGAATATCCTGTACTCAGGTCAAACTGAGCGAAAAGTCGCTACATTTACACTGACAACTAATTGTTGTGTAGCGTGGTGTATGTAATACATGGTGTAGGTGTGACAGTTGTAGTGTAACTGTACCTACGTGTAAAATGACACAGTAAATAATAATATGGCGACGACGAAGGCAGAGGAGAAGAGACGGCAGCGTGTGGCAGACAATCAGCTGGCCCGCACAGCAAAACTGCTGCACCCATTGCTGTACCTGCAAAATCAATTAAGGTGGAGCATCAAAAGTGTCAATGAGACAAAATTCTTATTTCGTTACAATTACTCTCTCTGCCTAGCAATCAGTACATGCTACGAAAAGTACGCTCCAGCTGAAAAACACAAGTGACAGCCTAAGCTTCGTACATTCGAGGTCGCCATTAATTATAGCACACGATTAGTGTCGGCAAGTTGAGAATCCCTGTGCAAACTCGGGTCTTCCATAGCCTCAAACTGCACACGGGTCCTCAACCTGTGCCTTAACCTACAGTACTTACAATAATATCGGGGAGCTGAGAATCCTTGTGCAAACTCGGGTCTTCCATAGCCTTGAGTTGCCTCTGCGGAGTTCTCACTTCCCCCTTAACCTACAGTACTTATATTAATATCGGGGAGCTGAGAATCCTTGTGCAAACTCGGGTCTTCCATAGCCTCGAGTCGCCTCTGCGGAGTTCTCTCTCGAACTTCCCCCTTAACCTACGGTACATAATATGTATGTACAGGCCCAGGACATAATGTGTCCTGTGGGGCCAATGGGCGAGACATCAGGTCTGCACCCACTTCACCACTACCCTGTCTCTCAACTGACTCAGATTTTACGGGTGTGGTTACAAACGGCACAGGAAGGACATGTCCCTGATTAGTGGTGTTACTTTGACACACACTGCAGGAACGGACAAAACTATCTATATCTCGTCCCATCCGTGACCAGAAAAAGTCAGCTCGGATACGGCCCTGGGTCTTCCTTTTGGCCATGTGACCTCCTGAGTCTGAACAATGACCCCATTGTAACACTGCTAGGCGGTACCTGGCGGGAACGACAAACTGCAGTCGAACCTCGCCCTTGGGTGTTCATGACTCACGGTAGAGCCGTCCTTGTTTACGAAGGAACTTGGCTCGACCTCCCCGTGAATACTTAATCACTCGACCCTTTTGTTTTTTCCGCACGGCAGCAAGTGTCGCGTCAGAATGTTGTTCTTGCACAACAAGTTGACTACACATCAGATCTTGCGGCGATTCAATGATCACTGGGGTGACACAGTCTGGAGCCACAACCATGGCTCGTGTTACCGCAGCAGCCGAAGTCTGAGTAGCATCATCATCGGAGCAACTATCCTTGACTCCGTGAACGTTGCCTACAATTAGGTCAAATAAAGGTTCTGGCATGACAACTGCGAGTGTCATACCAGTATAAAATGGAGATGCCACCTGGATACATGCCTCAGGGAACAATCTCACTGATCCATCAATAAGGTTTGCATGGATCTGTCGACCTGTATACTGCTCAGGCCGAACTAAACTCTGTTTGACAGAGCAACCTGAGGAACCATTATCTCTCAGGACCTTCACAGGAATGCCTCCCACAAACCCTGGCTGAACAAGGAAGGTACTATCACCTGTGGGAGGGCCTGTGGAGGAAGCAGCTAGCCACTCATGAGGCTGCTGAACTGATGCAGCAAACATTGTGCCTTGTGAATTATATTGGGAAGATGGAACATTGGCCATCTGTGGAGGGGGGTTCACTGTCACTGTGGGACTAGTGAACTGTGGGGAAGTACCCCTACTGGTAGGGACGTGACCACCGTGCTGCTGCTGAGGAATGAAGGCTGCATTCGCTTCCTGCCTCTTTTGAGCTGGTGGTGAAAAAGTTTGTCCCGACGGTCGGTTGTGTGGCTGATACTGCTGCTGGTTAGGGTACTTGTTGTACCTCTTCCACTCAGGTTTTTTAGTTTTTTGCCCCTGGTTCTTCCACTGCGGTTTTGGACCTTGGCCATTATTCTGAGAATGGCCTTGTTGCTGGGGTTCAGTATGAGACGGCTTCCCAGATTTATCAGGTTTTCTGTTCCAGGTGTTTTGCTTACGAGTTTGATACCCATATGCAGTGAAATACACGTCAGCCTTTTCTGCCATTTGGCTGGCATCTTTCACCTGGCAGATCTTAAGCTGTGCTATGAGCTCAGCAGGCCACGACCTCTCTAGCTGTGTACGCAGCATAAGGTCAATTATCCCCTCACGCGTGGAAGGAGTTTCATCTTTCTCCATCCGCTCATTTAAGTAAGCAGTGAGACGATCAAGGAACTGAACAGCTGTCTTCTTGTCTTGGAGACGAGCTCGCATGAACTGAACTTTGGCGTCGTCTACTGTGAGACCATACGCCTTAATGAGTGCAGCTTTCATCATCTCATACGTGAGATTGTCTCCACGAATTCTGTGGAGAATATCGAGGGCAGGGCCCTCAAATAAACTAAGAAATTGGATCCGCTTAGCTGCCTCATCCAGTTGATACATGTCTGCCATGTCCTCAAAACGAGCTATGTACGGCTCGATTCGCTCGCTTTCCTTGTATGAAGGAAGCTTGATGCATGGGGTCGCCAGGACATGTGTAGGAAGAGCGCTAGTGGAGCTTGGATTAACTGCACCAGATGTGTCTGAAGCCAAGGAATCTCGCTTGAGCTTCAGCACTTCAAGTTCATGTTTTTCGCGTGCTTCTCGCTCGGCAAGTTCGTGTTCTCGTTCTCTCTCGCGTTGTTCACGCTCGTATTCGCGCTGTTCTCGCTCTTGTACTAGCTCGTGTTCGTGCTGTTCTCGCTCACGTTCATGTTGTTCGCGCTCGTATTCGCGCTGTTCTCGCTCACGTTCATGTTGTTCGCGCTCATATTTGCGTTGAATTCTATGCTCTTCACGAGCATCTTTCTCACGTTCTTGCTCATAATTAAACCGTGAGAGAACGTAACTCTGTATTTTCTCTGGGTCTGTGAGACCCATATCTTTGGCTTCCTGTACATAAGCACTGGCTGCCATGATGCTAGCTTATTAAGCAAACGAAACTGAGTACTGACTGCTTCGCAAACGAATACTAATAAACACAAGTAAAGAGTACAGACACAAGCTAGTGGTGACCAGTCTTATCTAGTTAACTGGCAAAGATTAGAGCAAAAATGCAAATGACTGGGAAGACTCAATAATAAACACAATGGGTTCGGCGACTTCCCAGGAGTGAATAAAATCGTCTAGCGTTACCAAGAATAAACTAAATAGAGTTAAGTACTCTATGGATTGATAAAGCAAAAATTCACTTGCTAAATTAACGGTAAACACCAGTAAACTTGTGCCTATAAACTTTAATTATAAATACCTAAATATGAACGAGTGAGCACTATCTCGTGAATAGCTTTAGAGCTAGGAGTTAATATCCTGGAATGAGGTCGCCAATTGTCACGGGGTTTTTAAAATAAATGCTTATATTATTTAAAATGATAATAATGTTCAATAATATTGAAGAGCAGGGACAATGATTGTCTTGCTAAATCAAGCAACGATTACTTTACGCTAGCTTGCTTCGCACGATTCTCTAAGAACGAGAATTTATAAACTTTCTCAACAGTACACAGCAGAGACTAATCACTCAATTACTGTTTTTTAGTACTGTTAGCCTCTGGAGAAAGTTACTTCACCCCTGACAATAAATAACTAATACTAATAATAGTATCAGGTTCTTGCTGGTGCTTAACTCCTAGGAGGCACAACGGATTTTAAGTTTAATACAAGACTGGCCTAAGTACCAGTTATGAAAGGCAAACGTTTATGCAAGCTAGGAGCTATATGGAAAATAAGCTTAATTATGGAGAAATGAAACAAGAGTTTACATTACATTAAGCTCAAGAAAAAGAACTGTTAAATTTATTGATTACAAAAATAAATTTAACGTTACATTTCAAATCAAATTAATGAGATCACACTCACTCACTCTCACAAGAGCTAAATTCTTACGCCTAGGAAAACACCTTAATTAAACTCTTAAGTCTAGGAAAACGAAAAAGGAAATACTGGTCGATGAGTGCGGTATATCACCAACTAAGGTGGGAGCACTGGGGAACTGTACTAGTGGAGCTTGGGTGCTAGCTGACCTCTCCTCTCACACTTCTGGAGCAGAGGACCTCTCTCCATCACAACAAACACTCGACTGCGTAAACTCGTGAGAAAGAAATGGGAGCGATAGGCCGCATTTTTTAATGGTCGAGTGAGCGAAACGCGCCCAAAACAAATCGCTCAGCGGAAGCGCCAATGTCTCACACAAAGACGATCACGTATGACAATGAAAAATTGATTTGACAAAGCTTCTGTCCAAATGAGCGGTTAACTGAACGATACACAGTGAGTTTCCCACTAATAGTTCGTGGCTTCTCACAAAAGGGAAATGTCGCAAATTTGATTCGTGACACCTACAGACCCTCGATGTTGAACTTTAAGGCAGACAGAATGTGTGTGTGTGTGTGTGTGTGTGTGTGTGTGTGTGTAACTTTTATGTCTCGGTGATGTTTTGCTGATGGGTGTTTGTGTTTCTTTTGTGTGTGTGTGGGGGGGGTGAGGGTTATTTCGGTGTCTGGCTGTGTACAGTATGTAAGGCCAGGCTGTTTCGCTTGTCTTGGAGGCCGATATTGGGTTTTGGTGGATACTGTTTACCCAATGATTTCTACTTTGCTGCTTCTCTGTTTTTGTTTTACTATCTATTTTCTACAGCCGTTTGATCTACTGACTTTTTGCTTTTCTTGTGTCTTCCTTCTTGTTATCTTCTCTGAGTTATTCCTGGATACTGTGTTCACGTTATCTGCTTTCTACTGATTATCTTATTTACTTTCATTTCCTGTTTACTGTCATTTTGTTGCCTATACTCTTTCCCTTAGACAATATTCTTTGCCTTGTCGGCTTTCTAATGCTACAAGAATATAAGTAGACTGTGTTGCTTGTCCTGGGCTTTTGGTTTTGCATATTCTGTTCACTGAAGGGCAGATTCGGCCTGCAGTCCACGGGTTCACATTCAAAGGACCTTGAGATTGCAATTACAACTACAACTACAAACTTCGTCCTCTTCTTGGGTTCTTTTTTTTTTTTTTTTTTTTTTGATAAATTTTCTTTCCGGTGTACAACAATGCAATAATTTTGCTTATTCAGTTTTCTGCCTCATCTGCATTCAACTGCTACTTTCTTTTTCTATCTGCACGATATTTACTTCACTAATGAACTTTGTTTTACACTCATTCTGCTCTCAGGCTGATGCACTATTAAACCTAAACATATCTTATTCTGTAATCTACTTTACATTCAGACTTAAGCAAACCCTTGTTGCTGTTTGACTGCTTTTATACTTTTGCTGCTGAAAGGTATTTTATTTCCACTACATAACCACTTCACTCAGATGATGTATTATGAATTGTAGTACTGGTACAGCCAAACAATTTTGTTCAGCTCTTGATGGGACATACGACCTTGAGGAATCTAGGCATCACTATGCCCGTCTTTACTTGACATCAATCCTACACTGAATAAAAGCGTCTCTTGATGTCAAGAATAAAATACTCCCAAAGATGAAGTTGATTGCCTTAGCGCACTTGAGCTGGAAGAGAGTTGTATGTCTGTTCGTTCATTCGTTCTTTCGTCGGAGCTCTAGCGGCCGCAATTATGAACCAATTTTGATGACTGAGGTGCAAATCAATCCTCTCCACCTGCCTGTGCCGTTTTCGGTGTGGTCAACACGCTCACAGCAACCTCAAGGTCACAATGACCAAAATCACTTTTACAGTATTTCCAAGAGATGGCATAACACTGGTACTGGTATAATTGGAAGGGACGTTCAAAGTGCTGTAATTTATGCCCTCAGTACAGTGCTGTTACTACTTGCCAGAAAATAAATAAATAAAAAAATAAATACCCCCCCCTTTCGTGTCACTACATCATTACTTGGTAAAGGCAAGCAGGGATGTAGGGAAACCGGTAGTTAGGTCGGCAGATGAACAGGCAGGCAGGCAGGTCATGCGCAAGTAGGAAGAAAGCAAAACACACAGGAAAACGGGGACAGGCAGGGAGGTAGGTAGGCAGGCAGGTTTGTAAGGAGGGAGGAAGTGAGGTAAACAGACAGGGAAGTATGGTACGTGGGAAGTGAGAATGCAAGTCTGTAGGGCGGTAGGTAAGCAGGTAATCTTTATGTGTTAAAGGAATAATTTGCAGCTTGATACCTCCCGATGAACGAATCACAGTCCAACAGAGTGGATGCAAAATCGGAGATCATCGCATAACAAAGAATCTCCTGTACATGGGAAGGGTCATACCTGACTTCGTTTTCGGAACCCTAGCGTGACAATAAGCAGCTAACATAAAAATACGTCACCGGATTAAATGGGTTAAGATCAAGCTCCTCCTGTTCATACGCTACTCACTGCCATTACCTAACCTACTTCTACATTTTTCCCTTCCCTACTTTTACGTCCATGTTTAACTCGATTCTCCCAACGTTAAAGCAGTTCTCTCTCTCTCTCTCTCTCTCTCTCTCTCTCTCTCTCTCTCACACACACACACACACACACACACACACACACACACACACACACACACACACACACACACACACACACACACACCGCTCGCTGGCTCAGTGGTAGCGTTCTCGCTTGCCATCTGGTAGACGGGAGTTCATGCCTCGCTCAGGTTGCGAAAAGTTTCACTGACGAAGTGGATGGTTACTGTCCTCCTTGAGCAAGGGGACGGGTGTGTACGTGTGTGAAGGTCACAGCCTTGCCCTTGGATCGGACTATATGAGCTTTCAGCTCCCTTCCGGGAGGGTAAAAGCTTACGATCACGACCATCACGAACATCAAGTGATCCTGACCGATCCTGTGAATTACACACACACACACACACACACACACACACACACACACACACACAAACTAATTACCTCAGGCCGTATTATCCAAAGAAAAAAAAGAACAACCAGGGAGATAATGCGCAAAAGGCCGGATTACCACGAGCTCAACGCAAAACAAGGAATTTCCTCGTTTTTTTTCCCGAATTCCGAGGCGCAGGGATGAGACACACGCTTTTGGCACTTCGCTGAAAAGTTTACCAAGATGTACATGTATTTGCATTTTAGTCCTGGCGTCCCTGAGAATTTACATCGCTTATGTGATGACACCTCTTAGATAAACTATTATGCTTTCGTCACTTTAACTTAGCCTTAAATTGTCTTATCTCCATCAGGAATGTCGAGCTGTAGCAATAGATGAACACTAGAATATGATGATAGTCATAAAAATGTGGTGCGTGAAATTAGTAGCAAAATGACGAAAACCTGGGCCAAGTTAAGCTGAAACAACCATAGCAGGTTCTCGAGGAACTCTTTCAAAACATTTTTTTTTTTTTTTTTTTTTAAATTTTGACACCCAGGTGATTTCATTTATATCTCTTAGTGGAGGCTTTGGTGCAGGGGACGGATGCCTTCACGTGGTGACACTTTACTATTGGGTTGTTCCACTGCTCGGTTATACAAACATCTCTCAACTCCCTCCCTATACCCCGAAAGCAGGATGGTGGACTGCAGGAAAACGGCAACTTCAGCCTGTAGTCCACCGGGTTCACTCTGCTCAGGAATCTGGGGCCACTACAAAAAGTGAAGGGGTTACAAACTCTGGCTCCCTTATATTCGCAATGACAAATACGAAGACGTTTTTATATAAAATATAACAGTTGTTTAATAGCTGTACGATAGCTGTTGTATCGCCTTTATATTAACCCATTCAGTCTGATGATATCTTTCAATTTAATTACTACAATCTCCAGGAGATTTTAATCCACTTGACAATGAGCTCCAGTATTAAAGGAGTTAATAAAGACTACAACAAAATCCTCAAATCCCGAAAGTCTGTCCAGAGCTGAATTTCATGATGTTAAAGTACCACGAGTAAGTGTAAATACATCACTTTAAGACTTGTATTTTACTCCTGCTAACTTCACACGATTTTATTCAGCACAGGGAAAAGTCTCTTTCGAATTATGAGATTCTTAGGCTACATACAAATATTTAGTTTTTATTCAGCTTAGGAATCACCCTAGTAGAGTGCCTTGCTGTTGACGTTAGGTACGACTTTTACTCTCTCTCCCTCCCTCCGTCTCTCTCTCTCTCTCTCTCTGCCATAAATCAGGCTCCAAGGTGTGTGATTTTGCACGGAAATGTATGATAAATTACGTGGATCAATGAAGGAGTGATTGGTGTTGGTGGTTGCTTATTAATAGCCAGATGACCTTTAATGGACGCATACCCCACCTCCATGTATATTCCCTCCTCCCCTACCCCTTTACCGTCTTCCATTTCCCTTGCCCTCCTTCCATCCCTCTCCTCGTTTTCCTCTCCCTCTCTTTGTTTTCCCATCCTCCCTTTCCTCTCTGTTTTCCCCTCCTCCCATTCACCTATACATTTTCGCCTCCTTCCGTCTCCCTGTGTTTTCCCCTCCACCCATTCCCCTACGTATTTTCCCTTCCTCCCCTCCTCATACAAGTTTCCCTTCCACTCCTCAGTCTCGCCGTTCTCCCCTCCTCTTCCTTCCCTTACGTTCTTCCATCCTCCTTTTCCTTCCTACGATCTACATTTTCTCCTCCTCCCAGTTTCTTTCATGTTTTCCCCATCCTCCCATTTCTCTACATTTCCTCCTCCTACCCTTCCCACCTACGTTTTCCCCGCCTCTTCTTCCCCTTACGTCCTTCTCTGTTCCCTCTCCCTTTCAGTCCCATGATGCATTTTATTTTTGTGTCCAGCTGATTTTGATAACTCAGGAGAAACCATCTTCAGTGACGAGGTTATAAGTATGAATTCTCCATAAAGCCTCCCAAACTTATTTCTCGTCCTAAGCTGAATGAAATTTTCTGAAAACATCACAAAATAGAAAAATACGTCAACAGCAAAGCAAAATACATTAATACATCAGTAGCAAAAACATGGCACATCAATCAGTCAAAAGCAAGGAAAAAATATATTAATACATCAATAGCAAAAACATAACATATCAGTACGTCAATAGCAAGAATAAAATACATAAATACATCAATAGTAAACACATAATACATTAGTACGTCAACAGCAAGGATAAAATACATAAATACATCAATAGTAAACACATAATACATTAGTACGTCAATAATAAGGATAAAATACATTAATACATCAATAGCAAAAACACTGTACATCAATACGTCAATAGCAAGGACAGAATACATTAATACATCAATAGCAAAAACATGGTACATCAATACGTCCATAACAAGGATAAAATACGCAGATACGTCAATAGCAAAAACAAAACACATACATATGCCATCCTGCCGAACGCGTTAAAAAGGGTATTAGAGTGAGGGCAAAACAGATACAGAACAAAGACGATGAAACAGTAAAAAAGTAGTCAGCGGTACTGTGTAGACTTTGGGCATTTACAGGGCACAGACGATGAGACATAAGATATTGTTGGTAGACATTGGTTTGGCGTAGGCTTAGTGCACATACAAGGCACAAACAGCAGAACATAATGAATTAATGATGGTTGACTGTCATATGGTGTAGACTTTGGTTATTTGACTGCTATGGACTGACAATGGTATGTAAGCGTCCACCCCACAATCTCAGTGTCAGTATATGGTGCTCGAGACCACACCAAAGCTTACCCTTACCTCATTAGTGACGCCAGTGCCAAACCCTCATAACCACCCTTACCTTCCCTTTCCCTCTTCTCCTTCCTTCTCTCACAATTTTTCCTCCTCCCTCGTCTCCCCCACATTCTAGCACCATCACCTCCCTTTCTGTACCTTCTTTCCCCTCCCCTCCTCTCCCTTTTACGTACTCTTTCCCCTTCCCCTCACTCCCTACACGCCATCCCCTTCCTCCCCATTTACATTCTCTGACACTATCCCTTCCCCCATACGTATTTCCCTCTCCTCACCTCACTGCCTCCCCCTTCCCTCAGCACTCTCTCAAGCTACTACATCCCTCCTGAAATTTCTCCACTCTCTGTCCCTCCCGTATTTTCACCCCCTTCGTACTATATCCCCCCTCCTGTTTCCTGTCTACACTCTTAAACCATCCGTCCTACAGTCTCCTCTCCTTCCTTCCCCCTCTCTAGCCTCGCAGTCACCCCTCTGCCCCCCTCCCCAACTTTCTCTCATTCCTCCCTCCTCTTTTTACCTTACCTTAACCCACAGCCTCTCCCTCCCTGCCTCCATACTCCCCCTAGGTATTTCATTCCTCCTCTACTTCCCTCTCCCTCCCCTTTCCCCTCTCCCTTACATCTTTTCCCTCATCCATCTACTTCTACACAACCCTCACCCTTCCCTACCCTCAAAAGAGTCCCTTCCCCTTTCCGTCTCCCCATCCCCACAACGCCCCTCTCCCCCATCCCAACACGACACCTTCCCTACCCTCCCAGCTTGTTCGTATATATATATATATTTCTCTCTCTCTCTCTCTCTCTCTCTCTCTCTCTCTCTCTCTCTCTCTCTCTCTCTCTCTCTCAGTCATATCATCAGTTTTCGTCTCGTGATTCACCTTTGTGTGTCCCTCTCCCTCCCTTCGTTTATTAAGCTATCTTTAATTTCCGGATCTTTTTCATCTCTGCATTTCTTATTTATCTTACTATCCAGTTCCTCGCCTTTCTCTTCTTTCTTCTCTCTTCCCCTATTCTGATATAAGCTTTATTCTGTACCCCGTCCCTCTCTCTCTCTCTCTCTCTCTCTCTCTCTCTCTCAAAGCCATTTCCCTCCCCATCTTGCCTTATATATTCAGTTCTTACATCCTCTCCTGATTCCCTTTTCCCTGGCCTCTCTCTTCATTTATTAAGCTACCTTTAATTTCCGTACCCTCCCTCTTGTCCTCTGATGTCTGTATTTATCCTCCTATTTCATTCGTCCCCTCTTTCCCCGTCTCTTCCCGTCTTCCTATACAGGGTATATTTCTTTTTCCCCCTCTCTCGGTCTGCTTCCAATCTAACATACCGTATTTCTCTTATGTTTCCTGTCTCTCAATCCGTCTGTCTGTCTGTCTGTAACGTGACAAAGTAACTCCATCCCTACATCAACTGTTTTCTACTCCAATACCGCCACTATGGTGCAGGAAAGTGTACCCCAAAAGTGACATGGTATTGCTATTGTTCTCTCTCTCTCTCTCTCCCCTTCCTGCTGCACTCACCTCTCATTAAGTTTTTCATCATCAACAGCCTCCCTATCAGAAGACTCTGTATAGCTGTCTGTCTCTCTGTCTGTCTATCTATCTCCCAGCTTATTAAGTTTCATTTCACTTTGAATTATATCACATCCTCTCTCCTTACCAATACCCCATTCACTCCTTCTCCCCCCTCTTCCTTCCCCATTTATCCACATGTTCCATTCTCTCCTCTTTCATTTCCGCTCTTCCCATATCGACGGTAATCCCTTAATTCTCTTTTCTGTGACTCCTCTCTCTCTCTCTCTCTCTCTCTCTCTCTCTCTCTCTCTCACCAACACTGCAGTTCGGTGTAAGAAACGGCTAATGAAAGTGTCCTGTTCCGGCACGTAAGATCTTTAGCACCAACAGACAATTCCAATATGAGATGATTCACATAACTGATGGTGTTCATACTGTCCAATACCTGAGAGTAAATGTCCCTCACAATGTACAAAAAGAATCTCACGACAGTAATATGGCTGTGCTGATGGCAAAGAGGTGTGTTAGGCTTTATTAACAAAAATTCTGCTTATAAAGAAGAATTTACAGATGTCATAACAAAATATGCTGTTCAATTTTGGGAGTTACATCTGAGAATGGCTATGAAACTAGGTACACATATGACAAGCTATACCACATTAATTCTCTCTCTCTCTCTCTCCCTTCGTTTATTACCATTCGCCTTTGTGCTTCCCCCCCCCCCACTCTCTCTCTCATCATGATCATATCTCCCTTCTCTTCCCGTGTATAACTTCTTCAAAACTTTTCTAATTCAATGACCTTCCATATTTTTCCCTCGCCTTTCATTGACAACTTTCCTACTTAGTTTTTTCTCTTGTTTCTGTCTTGTTTATCATCCTGTTCTGTTTTTCCCTCTTTCTCTTCCCCTCTCCCTCCCAATATAGGGTAGCATACTGTAACTATCCTCCTCCAGTTGCCATCTACATTACTGCCTCTCTCTCTCTCTCTCTCTCTCTCTCTCTCTCTCTCTCTCTCTCTCTCTCGTATACTCGCTGCTCATTAGACTTTTCATCCTTAGCACTCTCTCTCTCTCTGTCTGTCTGTCTGTCTCTTTTATTAGATTCTATATTGAATTTCACCTTCCTCTACTCGCTTTATAGTCAGTATTAGGTTTCTGCCATCTGATGTTACTTCCCCCCCCCCTTCCTTTGTCTCTGTCTCTGTCTGTCTGTCTGTCTGTCTGTCTGTCTTTCTGTCTCTCTGCTTATTAGATTCTATATTAAATTTCGCCTTCCTCTTCTTGTCTTATATTCAGTATAAGGTATCTGCCTTCTGGTGTTACTCCCCCCCCCCTCTCTATCTCTCTCTCTCCTTTCATTGTGAGTGTACAAACGACTCTTTCTAAATCTTTCTACTTAACACTACCTCACTTAAGTATAACAAAATTATCGCCAGCTGTAGTACATACGAGTACAAGGTTGTCCACAAACAGCGTTCAGAGACTCACCAGGAGGTATCGAATGTGTTGCGTGGATGGCGCAGTCTGCTGGTGTGGGTGTGTCAGTGGGAGTAAGAAGTGATTAATGATGCAGGATAGATGCTGATAACACTCGGCCGTTCGCATAACACACAAATACTCGTTCGGCGGGGTAGAAGTGATATACCTGGACCAGCTAATTAACACTCAATCGGTAAAGAACTGCCATCAGAAAGTTTCATTGCATTTAGTATTTTTATCCCTCTTAAGATCACATGTTTACAAAGGTAATTCTTGGCTTTATTCAGCTGAGGTAGTCATAGGAGCCTGAGTGTTAATAGTGATGTTGTTGCTGTCTCATGATCGGGACAATTGTATCCCAGGTAACGCCAGACCATTTGAGAGAGAGAGAGAGAGAGAGAGAGAGAGAGAGAGAGAGTCACAGGAGCCTGAGCCTTAATGCTGGCACCATTAACCGACTCATGGCTGGAACAACTTTAGCACTGTATTTCCAGCAATGCCAGACGATTTTCTTCAGGTGTGTGAGTCATAGGAGCCTGAGTAATATAAATATTAATAACTGGCATCATTTATCGCCTCTTGGGACATGTTTAGTACTCTATTCCACTAATGTCAGATGATTTTATCCAGCTGCGAGTGGCACAGGAGACTGATATGGCGAAAAACAGCAAAACAGCGTAGCAGCATTTTTACTGCATAGATACTTATGGTTATATACTTAGCAACTCACTTCTTCGTATCATCTGACTGCAAAACCGCTGACCTTTAAGTGTTACGTACTACATTTCCTCATTTTATAAAACCGTACAATATATCTTTCCATTACATATCGTCACCCTCATAATGAAACTGCCTAAGTAATTTTTTCTACTTTTCGGGAAATCGAAAGAAAACTGTCTCATTTTCTTAAAAATCAATGACTTGGCAGAAACTGGAGGCGCATTTTAGACCACTCACCTTCTAGACCTGGCAAAGGCAGCTATACCAATGGGTGCGCCACGTGATGAATTGATTTAGGCAAAAATCCAGAAATCGCCGAAAAATGACTTAGCCAGTTTCTTTTTGAGGGTGACGATATATATTGTGTTGTACAAATGTTCAGTGAGCATATTTGTCACCAAAGTGTTATCAGCACTAATGATACTATGGCATGACTCAGAAAAAAAAATGCCTGGAATTATCTGGAATGGAAGACTAGAGTTGTTCGGGCCATGAGAGGTGTTAATGGTAATGATATTAACACTGAGGCTCCTATGACTCAATTTTAGTGGAATGAATTTACCTGGCGTTAGCTGAAACAGAACAGCTGAGTTGTACCGTCCATGTGAGGGTTCATACGACAGCAACACATTGTGGAATTATTTTTATTACATACGTGTATCATGTTTCCACCACTGACACGAATGTATCACACAACTGTAACTCGGTGAACTGTACCATGGAAATGTAATTACTGGTGTGTTATGCGATATCGAAAAAATTGCTTTCATTTTATAGTCATATGAACCCATCCTTCAAATAATTTTAGCACAACAGACTAGGCTTGTTGATAACAATTCCTATAAGCGTATTTTCATATAATTTTCACTCACCCCATCACCCCAATGGCGTCTTTTTTCTATTTATTCTTGCTACTTCCAGGGGATTTTATTCAGCTTAGCAGACTCCACATTAAATGAAAGCTACAGCTAACCCCTCCAGTTAGAAAAGTCTCTCCAGTGCTGAAAAAATCGTCTGGAGATAGCAAATACAAAATACATACCGGTAATCTGATTAAAGGATTCAATGATCCATAATTACAGTACAGTTACAGCTGGTATATATTGAGCACAACTGGATTGGTTATAATAAATTCCTTTCTTGGCCTACTTTTACTGGCATTTTTTTTTTTCTATCCGTCTGTCATCTGACGCCTTAATCCCGTAAGGAGTGGCCACAGACAAATCGCCTCCATGTCGCCATGACCACTGCCATTTTGCTGCCCTCCCCCCAGCTCACCCCTCCCTCTCATATACCTCTCTATCTCATCCCGGTCTCCCCCTTCCTCTTCCCCCCTCCACCTCACGCACATACATTCTCCACGGTAGTCTCTAGCTCTCCATCGTCCCCTGATGGCCAGACCACCTCAGTGTATTTCTCCTAACACTTTCTATCATATCCACACCACAACGCTCCATCACTTCCTCATTTGTCAGTCTGTCTTCCCATGTAACTCCACATGCTCCTCTTAAATAATTCGTTTCCACTGCTCTCACTCTTGATTTGTGTCTTTCCAGCAAGGTCCAAGCTTCGCTTCCATGCGTCAGGGATGGTACCAATACCCTCATGCAACGACTCTTCTTTTTTCTTTCTTTCTTTTTTTTTTTTACTTCCATGTGTCTTATCAGTGTTTTCAAAGCCCAGCAACCTTTCTTTCCTGTTGTATCCTTTCAAGCAATTCATCCTCTAAACTTCCATCCTTACTCATCACACTACCCAAGGACTTAAATGCACTCACATTTTCCGTTTCCTTATCATTCAACCTCATTGTGCATTCAATGACTTCAATTCTCTCGAAAACTACAACTTTACTCTCCCCTACGTTCACCTTTAGATTCCCTTTCTTACACACTCTCCCAAACTCATTCGCCAAGCCTTGCAGTTTCCCTTCATCGTCACTTAACAATATAGTATCATCTGCAAACAACAGAACAAAAAGTTTCCAAGCCCTGCTCTCTATCATTAGGGCCGCTCCAACATCCACTGTCCTACTTTGTAACTCTTTCGTAACCCCATCTATATGCAGAATGAACAGCCATGGAAACATTACACATTCCTTTTTCAATCCAACAATCAGATAGAAGAATTTGCTCATTTCACCATCTACATGCACTGCAACCTTAGCACCCTCTTATGTACTCCGCGGCATTCAACAGCTTCCCATTTACTTCACATATTCGTAATATTTTTCACATTCCATGTCCCTCCACTCTCATATGGTTTCTCCAGATCCATGAAGGCCACATACAACTTCTCTCCCTTCTCTAGAAACTTTTCCACTAACCCTTTGGCTGCGGAGCTATTAAATCTAGACGCACGCAGAACGTGCAAATTCTAGAGAAAATGCGGTGTTTTCTTTTGCTTTTTTTTTATACTTATACTTTATAAAAATATTTAAGAAAAATACCACAACTAGATACATCTTTCCTCTTACCTTTGCAACAAACTAGAGCTCCGTAGGTGCTCTCCTCATGGTGTGACAAGTGCTGGAACCGATGACACTTTTTCGGGCCTCTGAGGACGTTGCGCCCACCTGGGCGGAAAGTGTTGCCAATCCCCGGGACACAGCGTTGCAACGTGTTTCTCGCCCTCTAGCCCGCCCCACCACTACCATACCGTACTTTTCACGTTTTTCATGAAAACACTAATTATTATGTACAAAAGGCACTAATGAAGCACCAAAATGACCCGTTGAGCAAATTTATACAATTACAGGAGGCCATGAATGTTCAAAAAACTGTTACGAAAATGTTACAATACAGTAGCACTGTATTTTCCAAATATTTACACTTATACCTTTCTGCACTTGGCCGCACTTTCTTCGGCCTCACAACACTATCTGTCACACTTCCACCACTTCTGACGAAGTGGAAGCCACCACAGGTGCCCCTAAACCCAAACTAGGGGCAAGAGAACGTATCACGCCCAACCGGGCGGGAAGGCGAGGAGGAGTTTGAAGAAAATCGTCTCCGTGTGTGTCTCCTATGACAGCTAGAGCGAAACTAAGGCCACCAGCGTGTTCAGCGCAAATTCAATGTTTATGCTAGGATGCGTGATGCGGCCCACACGCCAGAACAATAGTCACGCCGCATATTAAGGCGGAATTCTCGAAATTTTTGTTGGCCTACATATAGGTTCTTCGGAGCCCTACAGTAGGGATACGGGGCGGTACATAGCAGCCTAGGGGCTAAAGACCTTGGGATGAATATTTGATCTATACAGTGTCTTCCCTTCCTAAAACCTCGCTGTTCTTCTCCAACTAATTCCTTTGTTGTTTCCCTAACTCTGTCATTAAGTACCTTACCATATACTTTTCCATATTACACTAAGAAGACAAATGTCCATATGATTATTACACACTTCCTTTTCCACTTTTCCTTTGTACAGGGGAATAATCATACCTGACTTCCAGTCTTCTGGGCCAGGCCAATCTGCACATCTTCCACATTCATTCTACTGCTATCACTCCCCTGTGCTTCAGCATTTCACCACACACTCCATCAAATCCTGGGGCTTTCCCCATTTCGACTTTCTTCACTGCTTCCACTAATTCCATCCTAGCAGTCTCTTCCTCCCATCTCATTTCCCTCATTCTCTCAGGCATTCTCCAGCCACTTGTACTCACATTATTTTCATTCTCTATGTATGACAATTCCATAAAGTGTTCCCTCTATCTGTTCACTTTTTCTCCCTTCTCGACTATCAATTGACAGTTTTTCTCTTTCACTTCCCTACGAACCTCTTGATCACCCTGTCTATCTCTCATTACCTTCTTCCAGAACATTTTCTTACATTCCCTCCAATTTACACTTAAATTTTTTCCAAGTTCCTCATCTACTCTCTTCTTTCTCTTTCTTACTAATCTTTTCACCTCTTTACCTCGCTTCATGTAACTCTCTATTCAGTCTCTCAGCATCCTTTATTCCTCTGCCTTGCATCCACTCACTATATGCTTTCTTCTTTTTTGCCATAAAATCGTAAAATGGAGAAGGTGCATCATCATAAGTTTGTGTGTGTGTGTGTGTGTGTGTGTGTGTGTGTGTGTGTGTGTGTGTGTGTGTGTGTGTGTGCGCGCGCGCGCTTGCATTACACACAAACCATGACCACAATAAAAATTTACAGTCTCCTATTAAATGGAGTTAATGTAAAATCCATCTACTGTATTGTGGCACATCTCTACTAGACAGAAAGAAGTTGTTTCACAGTTGCAAGTACAATTCTTTGAAGAAGAAAAAAAATATTGTTTTGAAAAGGTTGATACAGGCAGTTCCATACAAAGCTACATATCTTCATTTAATATACCATAAGTGTAGACCAACCGTATACCGGTATTAAGTTATACACTAATAGGCCTTCTTAGAGAGCAGAAAAGAAAACTACTTGAAATTTAATGAAATGGTATCAACAATCAATGTTTCTTGAATATAAGCTGAGAAAGATTGGAATTAGTGATTACTATATTCTTTCTTGTATCTCCTTGCTCTCTCTCTCTCTCTCTCTCTCTCTCTCTCTCTGCTAATTAAATCTCGACTCCTTTTTCCTCTTCTATATTCAGTTCTTCTTTCCCTTCCTAATTCCCCTTTCTTCCTCACTCCCTCTCCGTACATTTATGACCTTTCATTACTGAGCTCTGTCTCCCCTATGCATGTCTTATTTATCCTCCTGTTTCGTTCTTCCCTCTTTCTGTTTCGCTATTTTCTTTTCTTCCCCTCCTGTATAGGCTACATCAAAATAAATCCCTATTTTCTATTCCCCTCCTTCACACATTACTTACCCCCACCCCTCTCTCTCATGCCACAATCCTCTCCTTTCTCTCTCTTTCCTTATTCCCCTTCCCCTTCCCCCTCCTTGAGTTCTCTATATGTCTCATTTTATTTTTCATCCTACACCTTATCCCTACCAGGACCAGCCTCTCTCTCTCTCTCTCTCTCTCTCTCTCTCTCTCTCTCTCTCTCTCTGCTCATTTAATCTTGTCTCCCTCTCCTTATCATAAATTTCATTCATGCTTCCTCTCCTAATTCCCCTTTCTTACTCTCATCCTCTCAACATTTATTATCTTTTATTTATGAGCTCTATCTCCCATCTCATATCCTATTTATTCTCCTATTTCATTCCACTTTTTCCTCTTTCCCTCTCTCTCTCTTCCTCACTTCTTTCCTTCTTCTCTCTCTCTTTCCTCTCTTCCTATAGCATCCAATTTTCTCTCTCCTTGCTTCATAAACTACTTCCCAGCAAACATGATTGTGTTGGATCAGAACCGTACCGATGCTGGCTTGCTATGGCACGTGGTGTCGGAATGGTACAAGCAAACCAGATGACCTGAATCGTCCCAGTGCAAGTGCCGACAACCGTTTGCACATAGATCCAGATTCGGTTCTGTTCTGGCCCAACATCATGTCTGTATCGGATGCCAGTAATCAAATCTGAATTGGGTGTATGTAATCGGGCCAATTTACAGGTGTTTGGATAGCTCGAACTTTACATATCTTGAAAGTTACTATTTCTTCCTTTGAGGAAATAACATTGTAAACTTTTATCCTTTAAATGCTTCCCTAAAAAGAAGAAAAAATCAGGATTCGAACCTTTGTCCTCAGAATGCCTACCGTACAGTCCACAGCACCTGACAGCTGATTTACTGGGTGGAGTCTCTCTTACCCAAGTTACATCTATGAATACACACTATGTTTCCAACTCAGTATCTTCGTCTGTCCCGAATTGCTGCCAAGTGATGGAATGTCTGATATGAAACAAATTGAATTAACTGCCTGGTGAGGGACTCTAACCCGTGCCTCCGATACATCAGATATGCGCAATGGCGCATCTTACCACTGAGCCACGGACAACCTTCATGATAAATAATGCAACTCTGACCATTTTATAAGCCCAGTTGTATATATTATGTATGTATACCAAAGCCCCATTAACATTAATATTATCAAATATGATCCAGTAAGCTGAAAAAAAGTTCAATTCCACAAAAACATTACCAGAAATAAGACTTTCGTTTTATAACAAGACAGTTACATGTGGAAAACTCCCGTCTGTCGAAATTTCTATATTATATAAAATATATTTCAATTATCCAATATATGAAAAAGATCTGTGATGGATGATGTATAATTATATCACTCACTTGTTAGCTGCTTAATTGGCGTGATTGGACCAACATTTTATTACCATTCTTGACCCAATTTTCGAAAAAAGTTATATTTATATATCCATCCAATACATGTTTTACATATATATATATATATATATATATATATATATATATATATATATATATATTATATTATATTATATTATATTATACATGTATAAAACCACTACTGCCAGGAATCGGTTTGGTACATGGTTGCCGTTTCAGTCTAGTGTCGAAAACAAGTTTCATTTATATATCGGCCCAATACAAATTTTACATCACTTGACCTGATATAAACAGAATATTATGGCCAGGAATCAGTCCAGTGCATGTTGCAGTTGTCCCTTAGTTCTGTTATATGCCAGTGCTGGCGCGTCACTTCGGTGTTTGCTGGGTACGTGTAGATGCATGTAAATATGTTCTGCTGTATCAGACCAATTCATAACCATTACATAACCATCTGTTAGCCACCACTGGTTATTTATCAGACCATTAAAGGCAAAACTGCATATCTGGTTTTCTTCTCTTTTTACAAGTTGAGAGACTACCTTTGAATTACCTTGAACTGAGCTGAACATCATTAATGTCTTTGTTGAACAGTGGTGTTCAGCAGCACAATGGAAGGTGATTTAAAGGTGGTTTTGCAGCTTGGAAAGTTTGTGATAAGTCTGTTTACGTCTTGCGGCTCTCAAACATGTGCAGTTTAAAATTTTTGGTTCTTTGTTAAAGCATGTCTGGTGTATATTGCACTCATAATTCTACTGGACAGACTGCCAGACCTGTATGGGAACTAAATACTTTGAGATAATCTATCTATCTATCTATCTATCTATTGCCAGACGCCTTAATGTCTTACGGGGTGGCCACAAACAAATCGCCTCCACGTCGCCCTTTCCCCCGCCATTTCACTGCCCTGCTCCCAAACTCACACCCTCCTCTCTCAAATATTCTCCACTTCATCCCTCCACCTCATCCTCGGGCTTCCTCTCCCTCTCCCCCCTCCACCTCACTCACACTCTCCTCGTCAGTCTCTCACCCTCCACCCTCTCCACATGGCCAAACCACCTCAGTGTGTTCCTCCTAACGCTTCCTATCACATCCACATCCACACCACAACGCTCCTTTATATCCTCATGTGTCAGGTTGTCTGTCCATGTGACTCCACAGGCTCTTATTAAATAACTCATTTCCACTGCTCTCACTCTTGACTTCTGTCCTATAATAAAACAAAAAACAAAAAAAACAAACAGGTTTAGCATTGAAAGGGGGAAAGAAGTAAAATCTACACAAAATCAATATTTACTTTACCACAGTAATAACGAAGCATCTATTGAACTACTAAGAAAAGAGAGTTTTGCCAAGTCAAATTAGTGTAAAGAGTTTAATTTGCCCTGCAAATACCAGGAAGATTGACATCAGTGTTAATGCAGGCGGTGGAATAAAAGTCGGAAAAATAAGGGGAAAATCCAGTGCAAATTCACTGTTTCGGATTATAATAATAATAATAATAATAATAATAATAACAAATAACCAATTGTTATTCAGAAAAGTTATAATACAATGCATACTTTTCTAATTTTCAAGTAAAAATAGAATATTTAAGATCATCGATTGACTAACCATTTTTTGTTTCAGCGTTCTCTACCTAAAATTACGTTAACTTAAAAATAGTAAAATTTATATATAGGCAAACATTAAACAAACAGCTGGAAATGGCGTGATAAGGGTTTGACTATATAGACCTAATTCAGGTAAATACTGGCATTGGCAACAATATTCTATTTCAATTCTGGTTTGCCAGAATTGGAATGGAAGAGTATTTTGTGTATTAAGCCAATGCAGGTCACATGCGATTTGCTGCAACCCGGCGGTACCGATACTAATCCGCAATGAGACGATCTTGGCCCAATAACCCCATGTTATCTGGGATAATGCCCCCCCCCCATCTCTCTCAGGTTATAATCCATTTTTTTCTTTCTTCACTCCCTGATCCTCCCCCTCTCTTTCCTTCCATTCCTTATTCTTCATCCCCCTGCACCACTCCTCTCTCACGTCTTCTTTAATTTTTCTTCCTCCACCTAACGACCTGTTCAGTAGCCTTCTCTCTCTCTCTCTCTCTCTCTCTCTCTCTCTCTCTCTCTCTCTCTCTCTCTCTCTCTCCTAAACATTTTTCTTTATAATAGATCCAGCTTGCTTAACTGCACGCTTAAAAAAACAAACTATAATATCCATATCAATATTTCTCACTGCCTATAACCTCCAGCCTTTAAACACAATGCAACCAGGCATCTCGAAATGAGTGAGTGGGTGAAAGCTAAGTGCCAGATACCAATGAAATGCCGAGAACTTGGGCCCCGAGCTGTTGATGCAAAGTGTCACTCCGTATGTCTCCGCCAAGCCTTGCACACGGACTCACCATGCAACCTCCTTGACCTTACTGACCTAATAGGTTCATCCCACCATCACCATCTTGGCTGGGGTGAGGGACTGAGTCAGATCAATCCTGATGGAGGTTTTGGGTGGAGGGGGGAATTCACTGGAGCTGGCCAGGTGGGGGAAGTGAAAGGTTAAAGCCTGAGAGGAGGAGAGAGAATCAATGAGTTGGGGCAGAGATAGGAAAACAGATCGCCCCACTTGCAGGCCAACTCCGAAAATTCGGTTCCAAGCGGGGATGGATAATCTAGCCCTATTTAAACCCCTGCACACCCTTCCTCCCAGCTTTTTCCCTTCCCCCACCACCTCTGCACATCACTGGCTCATATTCTCATTGGTTAAGGGCACTCCTTACCTCCTATATCCCTAGCGACATTATTTATACATAGACACCTAAGCTTTATATAGGTGTGATATGCAAAATAATTATTCAGAAAAGATGTGTGAGTGAGTCCCTAAAACAATGAGAACACACACACACACACACACACACACACACACACACACACACACACACACACACACACACACATGCGAGAGAGAAAGAGAGAGGACAGGGGAAAGGTTGGTGATTCCAGGGCTGCCACTCCCGGCATGCTACACTGGCCCACGTCCATAGGAAGGGAGGAGAGATGGAGGGAAGGAGAGAGATGGAGGGAAGCAGGGAGGTGAGGAGAAAGGATGGTTGAAATGAGACTAAAGATACACTAAGTTGACCCCATCTGACCTTGACTTTTGACCCCATGACCTTATTTACTTAATTAGTTCATCATCCCTTCATTTTGTATCACTGACAAAAGCTTGGTCAAAATCCATCAAGGAGTTCAGATATTGCTCCCACACCCATATAATCTTGACCTTTGACCCCTTGACCTTGTCGAAATAATCTGTTCATCATCCCTTCACACTATATCACTAACAAAAGTTTGACTGAGATCCGTCAAGGGGTTCAGGAGATATCACACTCACTCCCACAACCTAGATCTTTGACCTCTTGAATTAGCTGACATAATCAGTTCATCATCCCTTCATAAGTTACTGTATCAATAACAGAAGTTTAGTCAAAATCCGTTGAGGGGTTCTGGAGATATTACGCCCACACCCATATGACCCTGACCTAGCTGACCTAATTAGTTCATTGTCCCTTCATACTGTATCACTGACAATAGTTTGGTCGAAATTTGTCAAGAGGTTCAGGAGGATTCGTGCCCAAACCCATATGACCTTGAACTTTGGTCCTTTGATCTTGCTGGACCAATCAGTTCATTGCCCCTTCATACTGAACCACTGACAAAAGTTTGGTTGAAATCCGCTAAGAGGTTAAGATATTACACCCACATCCATATGACCTTGACCTTTGACTCTTTGACCTTGCTGACATAATCAGTTCATCGTCCCTTCATACTGCACTGCTGACAAAAGTATGATAGAAATCCGTCAAGGGATTCATGGGATATCGCACCGACAATCTAAGTCAAAATTTCACTGTTTGGCCTCGCTGACCTAACAAGTTCATTGTCCCTTCATACTGCATTGCTGACAAAAGTATGGCAGAAATCCGTCAAGGGGTTCAGAGGATATCGCGGCCACAATCTATGTCAATCTTTCACAGCCTGACCTTGATGGTCTAATCAGTTCATTGTCCCTTCAGATTGTACCACTGACAAAGTTAGGTCGAAATCCATCAAGAACCTGAGATATTGCACCCACAGGGATAAACTAACTTGACCCCATATGAGATCTTTGACTCCTTGACCTAGCTGACCTAATCAGTTCACCATCTCTTACTGCATCACTGACAAAAATGTGGTGGAATGCCGTCAATGACTTCAGGAGATAACGCACTCAGAAGTGTTATGGATGCATAGACCCAAGCATGCACAGACAGACAGACCAAATCACTTCATTCCTCTTCCACCATTGGTGGGTGGAGGCTTGAAGGTTGTATTATGGCACTATATCTCGAAATGAATGAATCCTGACTTCAGCTCTTTTGTTTACTTTCTGTTTTTCTGGAAAAGGCAAGCTTTTTTGCTGGCTTTTAGCTTTGTGTGTGTGTGTAATTCACCGGGTCGGTCAGGATCACTTGATGGTCGTGATCCTCAGCTTTTACCCTCCCGGAAGGGAGCTGAGAGCTCATATAGTCCGATCTAAGGGCAAGGTTGTGACCTTCACACACGCACACACCCGTCCCCTTGCTCAAGGGGGACAGTAACCACCCACTTCGTCAGTGAAACTTTTCGCAACCTGAGCGAGGCGCGAACTCCCGTCCACCAGTTGGCAAGCGAGAACGTTACCGCTGCACCAGCGTGTGTGTGTGTGTGTGTGTGTGTGTGTGTGTGTTACTGTATGGCCCAGTTCTCACAGTCATACACACAAAAAGTGTTTGCATGATTGTCCTCTGTGTTACATGCAGAACATCATCGGGTCAGCTTGCACTCTTACAGTTATGCTCGTAGATACAGAATGAATAAAACACTGACAACAATGAGCGAAAGTTCACTGCAATTATTTCTAGTTTTCATGGCCCTACTTTCTAAATCTTTAGGGTAAAACATAGAAAAACTGCACTACCTCACATCCAAAATTCTTGACAAAAGATCATTAAAGTAGGTGTTCAATCGTGACGACCCTTTTCTCAAAATAAGGGATGAAATAATAAACAAAAGTGTGCTCATTCTAAATCAGCCTAACCTTGGAATAAAAAAAAAAAAAAAGGTAGTTATTCAGTTTGCATAACTCAAAATGATACATAAGAAGACAAAAATTACAACTGACATGTGTACATAACCACAATGAAAATTACCAAATGATGTTACATCTGCATGACCCCACCCTCAGAGGAGAGAGAGAGAGAGAGAGAGAGAGAGAATTAATTATTCGAGTAGCGAGACATCAAACACTGATACTTGGTTTGCTCCACATTATATTCGTCTCGCTTGCATCCCATCATAATTAGACTAATTACTAAGTCCACGTACCTTGCAGAGTCCATACTAACCCCATCCATGGGTGAAGCCTGGTAATTACGGGAATTATGGATGAAATTTGAAAGATTCAACACAACCACTACCAGAACTTAAACAAACCCGCCATTAATGCAAGTTTAGACCAACTTTATCTCTTTATCAGTTCTGTCTCAGCTAATTAATGACCAAACTTCTGTATCACCACACATTGTCAAATGTATCGTTGAACCATTATAAAAAGCGTCTGAACTTCGTTTCATATTATAATATGGGAAGTAAAATCAGTGCTGTTTCTAGCCTTTTGGGGGCCTAATGCGAAATGTTGTTTGCTGGCTCCTATTTTGTGAAACTATGGTGGGGGGATTCCAAACCCTCTAAGGTGGTCCGGGGGCACGCCTTTAACATTTAAATGCATCAGTCTGGTGCACCTTAAGAGAAAAAGAGGCTAGACCCGTGAAAAACTCTTAACATTTCTCTCAAATTCAAATCAAACATTTCAAGTTGACCACAGCAATTTAAACCTACAGAAAATGATAATAATAATAATGGGACACACTGGGGCTCCCCTACAGGATTTACCGAATCTGCATTATAACATCTCCCAAATGCGCATAAATGAGACAGATGCTGCATTTACCTTAAAATGTTTATTTTAAATCTTAGGAAACGTTAAACTTGTTAAGGAATCAAAATTTAGGCAAACATTGCAACTGATAATCCTAAACATATGAAAATATCCCTTCCCCCCCCAAAAAAAAAAAAAATCATAAATTATGCCATTACATAGAATGAACATATATTAGGCCATTGCACAGAATGAACATAAAATAAATTAGGCCATTGCACAGAATAAACATAATGACACTAGCACCCACACAAAAGTGCAAATGAAAAAACACTTAAACTAATAATATATATGTTGCGGTTAATGTGGAACTATATACAGGAAACACTAAGCCCTCTTCATGACAATTTTGGCTCTGTCGTTAGAACAACATCACGAAGTATTTTGTGACCTCATTATTAGGCACGGGACTCACCTTAAATGAATGAGAAAAATTTGTACATAATATTTTTATCGAAAAAAAACACACACACATACACCCATACGTGAGCATTCTGCATTGCCCTCAAAATAAAATCGGAACATAATATTTTTTATGGAAAGAAAACACACACACATACACCCATATGTGAGAATTCTGCATTGCCCTCAAAATAAAATCGGAAATTTTATTTTTTTATTTTTTTTTTATTTTATTTTATTTTTTTGCCTATCGACCATTGAGGCCGGAGCCCCTGGTCATTAACCCCTTAACCGCGGGTGTCATTCCGGAATGACGGCAACAAAACTGGACCAAACCGCGGGTGGCATTCTGGAATGATCGTGAATATTTTGAACACCGCGCGTTTTCCCGGCGCGCAAATATTCTCACGCAAGAGTAGCTGTCGAGTTCTTTCATGCCAGCCATCCCACACCTCCCTCCTCCAACCCCGAGGGACCCCCCCCCACCCCTGCCCTGACCCGCGTCAGTCAGTATCTGTCCAGCTCTGTGCGTGATAATGGCGCTCCGTCCCGACTCATCGTCGCTCGCTTCCTCCTCTACAATGTTTAGTGCTAGTGTTCCCTCTACCTCTACACCGGTAAAGGAACTGCCGACGGCGAGGCAGAAGGGGTTGAGCACTCCTGAAATTAGAACTGAGCTGGACAAAACTGTAAGTACTACTCTTGATTGTGGCAGTGAAAGTGACACACTCACAGCAAGCAGTGATGATTTGGCAGTGATTGGTGGTGAACCATTTTCCATTGATAGTGACAGTGATGAAAGTGATCGTGTTGATTCCCCCCCACCACCCCCAACTTACTCTGGGAAAGGAAAGGCTCCTATGGGCAAATCTGGTATTGCACGTGGGAAGGGAGTGAAGCGCAGGCTCAGGTCTCCCACACCAGGCCCTAGTACGCATTTCCCATCAATTTCCCGTTCCCCTAGCCCAATTGCCCTCACATCATCATCATCATCATCATCTGTCGTGCCCTATCCTCAGTCTACATCATCTGAGGAGTACGAATTACCAAAGCCTGCAAAGCGAGGGAAGGCAGGCCGTGCAGGCCGTGCAGGCAGGCCTAGAACAAAGGGGATGCGTGGCAGTTGGAGAGCAAAGCTGGGCGATAAGCGAGGCGATAAGCGAGGTGATAAGCGGGGTAGAAAGGGTCAAGTTTCACCACGCACCAGGTCAGAAACCCCCCCGCCTGCCCCCCGCTCAGTTCCCTCACCCGCACCACCCCCCCACTCACTGCCCCCGCACTTACCCCCCTCCCCGTTGCCTCCTGCCTCACCCACCTCCCGCTTGCCTCCTGCCTCACCTCCTGCCACACCCATTGCCTCTACATCAGCTCCTTCTCACGGGGAAACGAGTGGAATGCAACCTGCCCCTGCCACTGAACCACGCACAGGGCAAGTTGATGCATTTGTTTGGACTGACGGTGGAGATTTCCAGCCACACAATCCACCGTTTGATATGACAAATGCTGGAATACAGCCTGCCTTCCCATGCAACGCAGGTGATGAGTTTGTTGATTACTTCCTGGCCTTCCTTGATGATGAAATTATGCAGCATGTCAGCGATGAGACCAATAGGTATGCAACTCAGTGTGCAGCACAAGGGCTGGGACCTATTGGCTCACCAAAGCAAGTGTCGTGGTTGCCTGTCGGGATCAGAGAGCTGTATGTTTTTTTTGCACTCATGTTTTTGATGCCCCATATAAAGAGACATGAGTTGGAGGAGTACTGGCTCGTGGATGACATAACTACTATCCCCATATTCGGGAAGTATATGTCACGGGATCGGTTCCGACAGCTGCTTGGATACCTGCACTTCGCTGACAATGACAACCCGTCCCAAACTGACCCTTTGTGGAAAGTGAGGGATTTCCTCAACAAGATTAGGGATCGATTTATGCGATTTTTCAGGCCTATGCAGAAAGTCGTCATAGACGAGTCCCTGGTATTGTTCAGAGGACGTCTCAAATTCAGGCAGTACATCCCCAGCAAACGCCACCGCTTTGGGATAAAGTTCTTTGTGCTGTGTGACTGTGAGACGGGGTATATAATGGATTTTGTCATTTACTCGGCTAGCACAATGGATGTGAACAGGAAAGACCCATTGGCTTCTCTGGCTCCGTTGTAAAAGTGCTGATGGAGAGGTATTTTGGTGGTAATCATGTGCTGTACACAGACAATTATTACACAGCACCGAAACTCTCCAAATACCTTGCTGAACACGGCATTGGCACTGTTGGCACTGTACGGAGCTATAGGAAAGAGTGGCCTAGTTTCCCCGAAGCATCATCATCATCCAGGGGAGATGTTCACCTGAAGAAGTCAGACAAGCTTCTTGCGATCAGGTGGCATGACAAGAAGGTCGTCAATATGATCAGCACCATCCACAAGGGGGAAATGAAGAGAACTGGGAAGGTCAGCTACAGGACGGGAGAGCCAATCATGAAGCCTGATGCCGTCATTGATTATGATGTAAATATGAGACTCGTTGATAAGTCTGATATGATGATTGGTGAAATAGACTGTCTCAGGAGAAACACCCGATGGTACAGGAAGGCTTGCCTGCACATGCTCGATATGTGCATGCTCAATGCCTTCATTCTTTACAAGTCACAAGTCGGGGGCATAAGGCAACCATCACTGAGACAGTTTTCCAAGACTGTCGTGCAGCAGCTACTTGAACGATTTGGTCAGGTGACGGCATTGATCCCGAGGCGACACTCTGACACACAACCTGACCGTCTTGAGTGCCGCAATTACATGAGCCGGGACCAGCTTGTGAAATTGCCTCCTAAAGCAGGCGGCAGGTTGTCACAGGGCCGCTGCAGAGTATGTTCAACCACCACACGAAGGCCTACAACGAGAAAAATGAGCACACACCAGTGCCTTGAATGCCAAGTCGCTCTATGTGTAACTCCGTGCTTTGCCGAGTACCACTCTCTGAGTAAATACTGAAAGTGACAGTGATATATAGTGATGCAACAGTGACGTGCTTTGCCAATAATTGTATAATGGATAATGTAGTAATAAGGGATATTTTGCCTATAAAATAAAGGAAATATTGGCCAGTATAATAAGTGATATTGTAATAAGAGAATCTGCGGCACTTGTGGAATTCTGCGGCACTTATGTAATTCTGTGATGCGCCAGTGACACAATATAGTAATAAGTGCATTGTAAATATAATGTACATTGCCCATATTATATCTAAAATAATATTAGAAGTTAGAAAGAATGAAAAGATCGCAGGAAACGTCAGTGAGCGGGTGCCGCCGCAGTGAAGTGAGGCGCAGCCGCAGTGAAGAGCGGGTGCAGCCGCAGGGAAGTGCCTTTTACCTACCTCAGTGAACACAGAGTGGGTGTTTATCGTATGTACAGTGTTCATATATGTTTATATTACTATTATGAGAGAGTGGTTGGCATTTGGTACTGGTGTGTGGGGCGTAAAATAGTTATTTCACACCCCTCACTTCTAACGGCTCTCCCCGTCCTGTGAAAGTCAACGAAGTCATGAAACCTACTTCAATGGAAAGCTGAAGGTTTGTACTTTCTAATGGTACCTTATTTTTTTCTCTAGCTTTATTCTGTGCAGAGTTATTAAGGTTTAAAGGTTTGTTTACATTTGGCTGAAACCCCCGTGGGAGAGGACAGTCAGACCAAAACAATACCCGCGGTTAAGGGGTTAAGGCAAATTATATACATGTATATATATTTACACATATATACATATATATATAAACATATATATATATATACATACATACATACATACACACATCCATCCATATGAACATACACACTTTCATGCACACGTACATATATATATAATAATTTTTATTTTATTATTTTTTTGTAATTTTATTTTTATTATTATTTTTTTATTTTTTATTTTTAACCTTATATTACTTATAAACTAAAATACCTAATGTAAAGACCCTAAAACTAATCACCTAACAGACAAATCGCTAACCTATACTAAATCCTACAGAGACAAATAGCTAGACCTACACTAATGGTAAAAATACCTCGACTAACAGAACACCATCGACTGCAGATATGTAATGCCTTTCTACATGACATACCTGCACTCATCACCCGGTGACTGTCAGTCGAGGCACAACCTAATATAGGGGACATCAATATATGAAAGAGAACCAGACGAGTCAGGAACATTTCCATATACGTCAGCTGTCAGCCCTAATTAGAATAACTTAAGCAAGATAATATAATGTATTTACATAATTTGTACAAAAAGTGAAGAACCTCGGCCAGCAGACCACCATCGACTGCAAGTGCCCAATACCTTTCTATATTGCACACTTGCACTCATCAGCTGGTGACTGTTAGTCGAGGAACGGGGTTTAATGTAAGGGACATCTATATTAGAAATAGATCAGTGGGAGGAGGAACTATTTCAAATATGTCAACTGTCAACCCTAATTAATATTACAATATATACATATTGACCGTTGATAAAAACCACAACCACACAGTAAAAAAGTCACATCACTCTGATCAGTCAGGTCTCTCTCAAGAAAGCCATCAATTTATCAGTCATAACAATGTCCCCATCACCCAGGATGGTGGAAAGGGTGAAGGGGACGTCTGCTACACCGCAGTAATTTATAAGTGAAGCACGTTCACGAATAAATCGCCGACAGCGCAGGATGATATGACTGATAGATAACACCGCATCACAGATGTCACAGTGCGGTGGGAAGCGTCTTTCCATATAAGGTTTCATATGTGTTAAAACGGTGGCATTAAGCCGTAATCGTGCCAACACTTTTTCTTCCAGGCGGCTGGAGCGGTTGGCGGTATCCCAGTCGCCCAGGTACTGCTTACAGGTTGGAATATTTAGTCTGGTCCACTGACCTTGCCACAGAAGATTTATTGATTTCTTTCCGAGAGAGAGACTCGACCGTAGATCACGAGGAACGTCCTAAGTCTCCTCGAGCTCTACAGCCGACTTTGCAAGTAAGTCAGCCTGCTCATTACCGTAGATACGACAATGACCAGGCACCCAGATCAGCGTGAATGACTTGTTGCATGAATGCAACTTATTAACGATGCGGCCCTGGATCTCGTGAGAGTCCGTAGTACAAGATGCAATTGCCTGAAGGGCTGATTTTGAATCTGAAAATATGACAAATGAATTATGCCTAGAATTGAGAACATAGTCTATGGCTTTGTCAATAGCAAAAAGTTCGGAGGTAAACACAGATGTATGAGTCGGCAACCGATACCTGAGGGCACATTCAGTCGACCACACACTTGCACCCACACATTCACTCGACTTGGAGCCATCGGTGTACAAGTGGTGGGACCCCAAGTGACGAATGATGATGTTACGAAACAAGTGGTGGACCTTCGCCTCCGGCGCCTTGGCCTTTGGTGCTGGGAGCCATGTAACATCAACAGTAAAGGCAGGTGGCTCCCAAGGCGCTATATTTTTTAACACCAACTTGTCACAGTCACTGGGGTCCACACCAAGCTCCTGAGTCAGTAAGTGGAGGCGAACGGCAAGTGGCCGACACACCCCCCGCAGAAGGTGATGGTATTGACGCAGGGGGGTACAGGCCACATTGCCGATATTACTTTTCCTAAATGTCCTTACACTATAGGACAAGGCCAGGTGGTCACGGCGAATATGGAGGGGAGGCATATTCGCCTCCACTTCCATACGAGTCACACGGGTACACCGGACGGCTCCAAGACACATTCGCAAACATTTATTCTGTAACACATCCAATCCTTTCAGCGTGGCATCGGATGCCGAGCCATACACCTGTGCGCCATAGTCTAGCTTTGATCGAATAAGGGACTTATACACCATTAATAAAGATTTTCTGTTGGTACCCCAGGTAGTACCCGCTAGGTACTTGAGGACATTTAATGGTTTATCACAACGAGCAAGCAAAGTATGAACATGAAGTTTAAAATTCATTCTACGATCAAAATGTATTCATAAAAATTTTACAGAATTTTGAAAAGGTACCGCCTGATTATCCAAAGTTAAGCACAAATTAGGTACATTACGATTAGTGAAGACTATAGCGGCACACTTACGGACGGAAAACTTAAATCCCCACTGCAAGGCCCATTGGTGGACGGAGTCAAGGGCTGCTTGAATCCGCCCAGCCGAAAATTGTGCATTACAGGAAGAGTGCCATATTGCACAATCGTCAGCGTAGAGCGAGTATTTAAGATTCCTCGGGATGGGAGCTGATGACAGAATATCATTGATCATAATACTAAATAAAGTAGGACTAAGCACACTTCCCTGTGGCACCCCGTTTTCCTGGATAAATATATCTGATGTTACGTTACGGGGCAATTTGACAGAGAAAGTTCTGTCCCTTAAGAATTTGAAATAAAAATAGGCAAATTTCCTCTTAAACCATAAGCATAGAGCTTCATTAGTATACCGTGTCGCCAGGTCATGTCATAGGCTTTATGGATGTCCAAGAACACTCCTATCATGAATTCTTTATTGGCAAATGCCTCTGCAATACAATGCTCCAAATTCATTAAATGATCTAGTGAACTTCTGTATTTACGGAAGCCACATTGTTGATCATTTAACAAATTCTTCGACTCTAAAACAAAAAGAAGCCTATTGTTAACCATACGTTCCATGACCTTACATAGACAAGAAGTCAACACAATAGGTCGAAATGAAGTGGGATTCATAAGATGACCAGCCTCTTTGGGTATCGGTATGACGTGCGCAAAGTGCCATGAGTTTGGGAACGTTCGAGACGCCCAAATCTCATTGTACAATGCTAACATCTTAATCAGGTTGTCCTGATTAAGATGCTGGATCATACCGTACGTGATGGTGTCTGGTCCAGGGCCGGTGTCTTTACAGGATTTAAGGGCAAGGAGCAGTTCATCTAGCGTAAACTCTTGGTTGTACGGGGAGTTTACGTCTTCTGTGGCAAAGTCTAATATCTGTAGCTCAGCCGTGCGTTTATGATGTTGGAAACGCGGGTCATAATTGGCTGAGCTACTTACATGAGAAAAACTCCTGGCGAGGATGTTAGCAACGTCCACGGGCTTGTCAAAGGTGGTGTTATTCACCTGCAAGGTGGTGACAGGGAAGTATGGGCGTTTATTATTTAATATTCGTATAGTGGACCAGACTTTATGTAATGGTGTTGTACGAGTCACCGTGGACACAAAGGACCGCCAGGAGTCACGTTTAGCCCTTCTTATTATTCTCCTTGCCTCAGCCCGTGCCTGTTTGTATGCAATAAAATTTTCCTCAGTGGGCTGACTATCAAAAATCCTGTATCTCCTATTGCGTTTTCTTAATGCTTGTCGGCAATCCGGCGTCCACCAATGTGCTCTATGCTTCGCATGAACTGTAGAAGTCTTGGGAATAGCCGCCTCAGCTGCGTGTAATATGGATTGGGTTATATTTTCAACCTTAACATCTATGGTCTCCCCAGATATATCTAAATTGGCGATCCTTGAGAAGGATCCCCAATCTGCTTTCTTATAGTTAAATTTTGGAGGTGGAGGGTCCAAAATGATGTCACGTGTATAAGAAAGACAGATGGGTAAATGATCACTTCCCAAGGAGTCGTCGTAAGGGTCCCATGAGAGATCTTGATGTATACCAGGAGAGGCCAAAGATAAGTCAATGGCCGAAAAGTTACCAGTACGATCATCTACACGAGTCGCTCTACCATCGTTCAGAAGACAGAGGTTGAACTGTAGTATTAGGTCGGCTACTTTCTCCCCACGACCATCGATCCTCAAGCTACCCCATTGATAGTGATGGGCATTAAAGTCGCCCAACACTAACTTATTTCCAGGTAGATGTTCAACTAGTGAATTTAAAGCATCACTATCAATGGGGCCGTGTGGAGGACAGTACAGAGAGCAAATAGACAGATACGTGTTATTAAATTTTACTCTGCACGCGACAGCTTCCAGAGTAGAATTTAGAATCACTTCCGTTTGTGGGTGTGATTTGCGTGTGTATATGGCAACTCCGTGACCTTCATATCTTCTATACGAGTGATAGTGTTTGAACTGTGGAGGATCAGGATGATCCTCCAGGCGCGTCTCCTGTAAACAAACAACGTCTGGCCTGTGTATTGACAGCAAGATTGCTATATTGTGTGCTTAGTTTTTTTATGCCCCCCGCGTCCAGGCGAGTGGCTACCGGGGGACCTTTCCCAGTTCTTGTTCATGGAGACTTCCATATTGTCGTCAATGATAAGGCTCCCAGACTCCACTGAGGAAGAGCTATTCTTTCTCTCCCTCGTTGGACCAGGAGCGGGAAGAACATGAGGATGTGACTGCTTAGTGAGGGGGGTCAAATTAATTTTGTCAGACTTGTCAGGCTTCTGTTTTGGCTGCACTGACTGCGAATGAGCAGCGGCAGCCTGAGAGTATGATGTAGCAACAGGGATATCCGTAAGAGAGTTGGAACGTACAGGAGGCTTAGACTGAGAGGTAGGGCGTGGAGCACGAGGAGCGAATGTAAGGTCAGTCTGTGTCTCAACGGTGCACATCACGGGACGGGACACAACCGCCGATGCATAGGAGATATTAGGCTTGGGAGCTGCATGCAACTCCTTCACCTTCTTCCTTGCATCATAAAAGGAAATGCCCTCAGTTGCCTTCACTGTGCAGACCTCTTTCTCCTCTTTCCACTTGGGACAAACCCTCGAGGAAGTGGAGTGAGCATCCTTGCAGTGAAAGCAGCACTCAGTCTCGGATGTACAGTTGTCAGCAGAGTGACCCACAGCCGCGCACTTGCCACACACGATGTTGGAAGCCCGACAAACCTTTTCATGGTGTCCATAGAGCTGACATTTTGAACAACGAAGGGGATTCGGGATGTACGGTCTTACATTTACAATTTCATATCCTACTTTGACATTTGTAGGTAGCAAAACTTTGCCAAAAGTGAGGATAACTGTGGCTGTCTTCGTCCTTACACCTTCCTGATAACAAGTGATGAATCTGGCATCAATTACATCCTGATGAGCAAGTTCCTGTATGATTTCTTCCTCACTCATCACCATGAGATCCCTGCAAGTGATAACACCCTTGCAGAAATTCATGGATGTTGGGATCTTGGCCTCGATATCATGGCAGTGAAACTTACGCAGCTTTAGCAAGTCCTTAACTTGAGAGGAGTTGAACGTCTTAACCAGGAGGTCTCCATTTCCAAGTTTTTTTACTTGTTCCACCTCTCCCGCACAGTGGTCAATCACCTTGACAATGAAGGGATTGAGTCTGGACAGGGGAGTGGAACCTAGACCATGAAGAGTTACGAAGGTCGCGTTATTTACAGGGATGTCAAGCGGGGAACGAGTCTGGCGTCCGTCAGTCTGGGGCTGGTCAGTAACTGTAGGAATGTCGTCAGGACTACCTCCCCCCCTGAAGGGGGGGAGGCAGTAGGGGGGTCCATCATAGCTACCACTTCCCCCGTGAAGGGGAAGTGGGAAGAGAGAGAAAAACGACCAAGGGGCAAAGTACCTGGGGAAGACCCACCTAGGCTGAGATTACCCTCTCAAACCACTCTCGGGAGGACGCGCCTGTGTGTGACTCACACCCCAGAGCGATCAGTGGGGGGTACACTCCAGAGGTGAGTAAGCAAAGGCAATCTCAGAAATTAGATATAGACACCTACTATATCTACTAAGGCCAGGGAGGAAAATGAGGTCTAGCTAACCTAACTTTATTGAAAAACGCCCTAGTGGCGGACAAAACAAAGCTAAAGCCGGTGAGGCAACCCTGCAGCTAGACGAGAGCTCAGAAACACGTCTTCACTCTTCGCAACCCGGAAATTTAAAATTCTGGCGGTATCTAGTATTACCCCTTACTGCGAACGCTCCAATCTCAGGAGATTTTGACTGAAAATTTCAGGAGAAACTAGTACAATTTCGGGAGTTTCTTATTTAAATACATTACTTACATTACTCACTTTATGGCACTTACAATAATTGGCGGGTCCACTGCACACCCTACAAGATTTATTTCATGAATATAGAGTGACTCAACACATATTTTAATTTCTAAAGGGGGAAAAAAAAAAAGATGATAATGGCAGCTCGGGGGCCCCCTGGTGGCTTCGGGGGCCCTGTGAAACCGCGTAATTTGCATATAATAAAGGGCATTCCAATGTACTGTGTTCAGGATGATGGCGAGGGCTCAATTTATTTTCACAGTAAACTTGGACAATATTCATTAGGATAAACTATGTCAGGAAAAAAAAAAAAAAAAGCCTGTAATGGTGTCTTGAATACGACATATGCTTGGGTAAATAATGGAAATGAACATTATTAAAAAGAGGGAAGTTGAGAAATATTTAGAGTTTATTATATGGAAAGAATTAAGCGTACAAAGGAAAAGGATAAATGCTCTGAGGACGGGATGTTACACGAAGGCTGAATAAAATCGTCTGGTGGTGGCAAGAACGGGGTCAATCCTCGTGGGCTTAGAAGTCTCCCTGGCACCTCATAAATAACCTGAATCATGAATTCCTACTTGTAGTTCATGCTTGCTGCCTTCACACGATTTTATTCAACTTAGGGGAGATTTCGCAAAATGGAAAGGTTAACCAAATACTGTATAGCATTCAATTAACTCCCCTTGGTGATATGGCAGGCTTCCGAGCACTTTTTCCTTAGCGATTTAGTTTACATTAAACACCTTACAATATCCTTCTATGTTCTTCACATCACTTTAGTATCAACACAGTTTTCATCAATAAAATACGAGAGGAGCAATGCGTAGAATAAATCGCTAAGAATGAGGTGTTACAAAGCCTTGTAAGCTGCTTAAACTACACCCCCCATGTGCTTAGAACCTCTGCCACCCCTAACCTCAATTATGATTTTAAAGGCGAGTTTACGAAATATTTCAACTAATTTTCGCCCGGCACCCCCGGCCTCTCTCTCTCTCTCTCTCTCCCCGTCTCCCTCTCTCTCTCTCTCTCTCTCTCTCTCTCTCTCTCTCTCTCTCTCTCTCTGTCTCATTATCTCACGCTTTTCATTCGCCTCTCAAAACTCTCTCTCTGACATTCTCTCCAAGAACTTCATTTGTATCTTGTTCTTGTTACCACCAGGCGATTTTATTCAGCTCAGGAGAGACTGGGGGTTAGACAGCCTTCATGAGAGAGAGAAAGAGAGAGAGAGCGTCAGTGCAGATGGTAAAGGCGGGGTCAGCGGTATTTTCTTGGGTATATACTGCCAGCCACTCATCATGCCACGCTTTTCATTCGCCTCCAGGAACTCACCCAAAGCGCTCTTTCAGGAACTCACCCAAAGCGCTCTTTTGCTTTGGATTAATTGCCACTTATTCAGGGCGGCTCAGTAAAAGTACCATGTTTATTACATTTGAATGTACTGGTGTTATATCTGAGCACAGTTAATGAACATACATAACAATATTGTTTTTGTTGATTTGGAGAAGGAATTAAGCAGAGTCCTTGGGGAGGTGGTGAAGTTGCCAGTGAGAGAGCTTGGGATAGAAGAGTGGCTGGTTAGAGTTGTTACGGCTATGTATGTATGTATGTGGGTGCTCACACCCTGGTGAGAGTGAATGAAGATTTGAGTGTTGAGTTTTCTGTGAAAGTTGGTGTGCATCAGGAGCCAGTTTGGAGCCTCTTAGTGTTTATCATGGTGCTGAAGCTCTCTCACGCGACTTCAGAAATGGACTCCATGGGAGTTGAATGCCGAGGATTTGGTGTTGATTGCAGAGAATGAAAGAGGCAGAGGGAAGATTTAGGATGTAGAGAGATGGCATAGGCACAAGGGCTTGAAAGTAAGTGCAGATAAAACAACAGTGAAGATATCCAGGGCTGGTGGAGGTACTATCAAAGAAGAGGGAGAATGACCATGTGTGGTTTGCCACAAGGGTGTGGGAAGCAGTTCCATCTTGTGCAGTATTTGTGATAAATGGGAGCGTAAGAGATGTAGTGGTATATAAGGTAGGCTGGGAAACAATGCTGATTTCGTATTTGTGGTGTGACGGGGAGACCGTGTGGAGATTATCAGATGTGAAAGAAGTGATCTTGCTGGTGTGTTTCTTGAGTGTGTGGAAGAGCTTTATGACTTGGGAGACATGTTATGTGCTGGAGGTCGGCCTGGAGCTACCTCTGTGGTTAGAGTGAGGAGTGGCTGGAAGAAGTTCAGGGGGGTATTGCCTCTCCTGACGTTGAGAATCTCCCTCAGTGCTAAGGGATCTTTGCGGCATGTGTTAGGAGTGTAATGCTGTATGGTAGTAAGACCTGGGCAGTAAAAGAGGAGGATATTCGTAGGGTCAAAAGTAAAGAAATGTCAATGATTAGGTGGATGTGCAGTGCGTCCTTGAATTTGACGCCAGGGTGGGCTAGGTTTACGATTGAAGAGTTGAGAAGGATGGGACTGGAGTGTGGTGAGGAGAGGTAGACTGAGATGGTTTGAGCATGTGGAAAGGACAGGGGATGACCTTTGGGTGCAGAGAGTCAGAATTTTGAACGTTGAGGGTAGGGTTGCGAGAAGCAGACCAAGGAAGACCTGGGATGAGTTCATGAGTGTGACCTCAGGGAAAAGTGACTGAATAGAGAGGCTGCCAGAGATGGACCAGCATGGAGAGTCGCCATTTGGTGACCAGTGCTGATGCATGCAAGCATGTTGGTACCTGTATAAACGAAACGAAATGAACACACACACACACACACACACACACACACACACACACACACACACGCACGCGTGCGCGAACGTGTGTGTGTGTGTGTGTGTGTGTGTGTGTGTGTGTGTGTGTGTGTGTGTGTGTGTGTGTGTGTGTGTGTGTGTTCTTTTAAATTTTGCATTGCTCTTGCAACATAATTTGATCGTTCTTTACCTTTTAATTGCGTGGTCACAATTTTGAAGGAAAAAGAAAAATCTGGTTACATTTCACCAGGGAACCAGCCTCATTAAAAAGAAAATGTTTGCCACATTATTTTCACAAGCAACCTATGTAAGTGATAATAAACTTTTTTTTTATATAAATAAAATGGATGAAATTTAACTCAAATTACATATGACAGAAATGAAAAAGATGACACTTTTTTTTCTTGAAGTAGGGTGCGTAAGGACAGGTACTGTACCGTACATCCTGTGGCTTAAGATGTGCCCAATGAATACTCTCATTTTTAGATGATAGATAATGAAGGTGTAATGAGTTCATTCCTACACATAGAACTAAACAGGAAATGATAAATGAATGGTTCAGTGATAAATGTAGACTAGCAATGGCAAAAATAAAGCATGGAATACAGAAAAAAAAAAAAAAAGTAAACTGGCATGGCAGAGATATAAGATTTATAAATGATTACGTGAGGATTAGAAGAAAGGAAGCAGCCAAATATTAGAAAAAAGGCATGGTAGATAAATGCAGAAGTGATTCGAAATTATTTGATGAGTATGATCGTGAAGACACTGAATAACTGCACTGGGGATGAAACTACTACTTTACCTCTGATGAAATTTAATTACATGTAAATACCTTATACCTATGAATGTGAGAACAGATACCGAAGAAATTCTTATCTTTGAAATCCTGTATAATCATCCTGGTCTCATTATATTCGTACACGATCGTCACACTAATAAACCTAAAGCACATGATTAAAAAATATATAACATTAAATTACTGCAATAATTATATAAACTATGACATGTATGGAACTGCAAAATTGATATGATACAAATTTCTTTCTATGCTGGCCTTTCCTCCACCTCAAAATAGCCTCCACATTTACGATAAGCAGTCAACATAACTTACCTGTATCATGATACCAGATGTTTTCCCTTTGAAGATAACAAGGACATACATCACATCTCTTACTTTCCACTAAGTCATTTACAACCAGATTAAATCTTTTCGCCGCTACGAATGCACGCAGCTATATTCTTTTCACCTCAACTTGGTTCAGATTTCCATTTCACGTAGCTCAGTGGCAGAATAAGACAGTACTTTAACCGTACATCCTTCTCTTAGCACGCCATCATGACGTTCATCATATTCTATTAATAATCTAGCATTACAACTCGGCACTGAAGACACTGAGCTGGCATTTCTCGGCCAAGAAAAGGAGTATAATATATTCAGACAATCAGCGGACGATTTGCTCACCTGAGAGTTCCAGGCAAAGGGCTAAATATAATGAGTGAGGACAAAAAATATCGTTCCATCCAATAAGCAAACAATTATGCCTCTTACATGATTATCTGGAAGGTTTCTTAAGCTCCAGTGCTCGACCACCTGAGTTTCATCAGTCAGTGTTCACTGTCTTGCTATTTATTTTGAAGTGGATCAGTATTTATGTCTCCAATTGTTGTTTCAATTATCCCGGTGGCTGTTTTATTAGTTTTTCTACTTTGGATAACAGCAAGTGAGGTCAAATCTAATCTTTACTATGATACCTGGTGCTGGAAAGGGATGCCTTCACGAGGTGGCACCAATAGCATATAACTGGGCAGCTCCACTGAGCGGTTATACAAACGTTCCTCATTCCCCTCCCTGTCCCCCGAAAGGTGGATCGTGGACTGCAGTAGGACAAAATTGACCTGCAATCCGTTGGTTCACGTTCAGATGAGCTTGGCGTTGCATTAGTAACGTCATCATCATCAACAACAGCAACAACAAAGACTACTACTACTACTACTGCTACTCCAACTACCACCACCACTATTACCACTACAGTGATACCGTTTTCCTTTTTGAGACATCATAAGCATACATCTCAGTTCTAACCTCACCTTCCTTATGGCCAGTTCCAGTCAGCTTATACCCTTCATCCTCGCTAAGGCGCGCCGCTGTTCCAGTCCATCTCTCTCGTTTATGGCAATCACCGACCCGGGGCCAAAGCAATTTCCAGAATGAAACTGTTATTGTATATTCTGGGCTATTTTCCTGATATATACTGCAGAAACTTAAATCCTTTGCTTTACACACACACACACACACACACACACACACACACACACACACACTTCTCCCTTCTCTCTCTCTCCGTCTCGTTTCCAGCAGTCACCGATGGGGGACCCTCTGAAACGTTGAAAAATGAAAAGATTTTTGTAATTCGTAGGCTAACGCTTTATCACCAACAGGGGCTGTTTTTTCTGGTTTGTGTTTTATTTAGTTTTAACAAGTAAAAACAACTGCAAATTCTCGTTTTAAAAGAGAGAGAGAGAGAGAGAGAGAGATTTATCTATCTGTTTACCTATCTATCTATCTATCTATAAACTATATACCATGCATATCGTATAACTTCAGGATTCCACAGAAAATGTAGGAAGCCTCTAAAAAAAATTAACATGTAGACATTACATTAACACAAAACTGAAGGAACAAACTATATTCCTATGGTGTTTGGATGCTGTCAGAATGTGTCTGCACAGTATATATATTTTAGCCGTGGTATTCACTGTTGGTTCCAGTGTGGAAATAACTGATGTGTCAAAATTAAATCATATCGAAAATTCACAGCTGTTCTTTTGAACAACACGGAAGAACAATTTTTCCGTTTTCGTTGCTTTCGAAAAGCAAGTCTGGGAATTGTGCGTGCGTGCGTGGGTGCGTGTGTGTGTGTGTGTGTGTGTGTGTGTGTGTGTGTGTGTGTGTGTGTGTGTGTGTGTGTGTGTGTGTGTGTGTGTGTGTGTGTGTGTGTGTGTGTGTGTGTGTGTGTGTGTGTGTGTGTGTGTGTGTGTGTGTGTGTGTGTGTGTGTGTGTGTGTGTGTGTGTAAACCCTTTGAAATACCAGTATAAACTCTTAAATTTTTTAAACATTCATTCTTCTCTGTACCGAATGCATTTTCACTGGCTGTTTCTTTTTACTCTTGCCCTTTTGCCGGTTATGATAATGCAACCAGGAAAAGGCATTTTACACAGTCTCTTTGGTAAACGGGGAAATACTTTTTTTCACTTTTTTTTTTTTTTACATCGAGTAGCATATGTCACACAACTTGCAAAAAATCCCTAAGTTTTATTTAGAGTTACACAATTTGTATCCTTTCAACCTGAGGACTTTTTCATATCTTTTTCAATCACTACAGGGTTTTATTCAGCTTAGAAGTTCATGGAATACATAATTAACTCTCCTAGTTCAGAGTCTCTTCTAAACTGACTAAAAATGTCTGATGATAGGAACAGTGTGGATGAGTTCACCTGTATTTCATTATTAATTATTTCAATCGTCTGTTTTAACAATTACTAAAAAATACTGAAGTTTAAAAACACTAACCAGCTCCACAGGTATCTTTACCTGTTCGCGTTAGGGTACTGCAGGACCAGACCTTTCCCCCGGAAAGAGAGTGTTAGTTGGAATTAACTCTCATGCTGGCCGCGTACGAATCAAGAAGGGGTGTCTGTAGTGAGGGCATTGCATAGGAAAGTGAAAGTGTTGTAATGGCTAGAGTGAAAGCCAGCGCATTTAAATGCTATGACTCTCTCTCTCTCTCTCTCTCTCTCTCTCTCTCACACACACACACACACACACACACACACACACACACACACACACACACACACACACACACACACACACACACACACACACGTCATGTAAACAAGTTCGGTAAAAGTGGAAGAAGACCTGATTGGGATTATTAGTTAGGGAGTAAAACCCTAAACATATCAGAAAGAGAGAAGGACCTGGGTGTGATTATCAATAACAGACTATCTCCGGCTGACCACATCAGTGAGAAGGTACGGAACATGTATACACTGCTTGCAAATATGAGAATAGCATTCACATACATAAATGAAGACATGCTGAGAAAGATAATAACATCATTCATCAGACCAACCGCGGAGTATGCATCAGTAGTCTGGAATCCTCATCTCAAAAAACACATAGACAGACTGAAAAAGTTCAAAGGGTCGCTACAAGATGGGTACGAAGCATAAGGGATCTAAGCTACGAAGAAAGACTAGAAAAACTGAATCTACCTGCACTATAGGAGAAAAGGAAAAGAGGAGACATGATTATGATATATAAATGCATATCAGGAAAGGAGAAAATAGACATAAATGAATATATATCCTATGGGGAAGCATCAGCAAGAGGACACTGCAAAAAACTGCGTAAAAAGAGAGGCGATGAAGACGTAAGGGAATTTAGTTTCCCAAACAGGGCAATTGATCAGTGGAATGCACTACCGAATGAAATAGTGTGTGCCAAAATTTAAGGATATGTAAGACAAAAATGGTATAAGACACGGGACAGTACGAGCTTGACTTATTCCTGTAAAGATACAATTATATAAGAAAAATTAGGTAGGTAAGAATACACACACACACACACACACACACACACACACACACACACACACACACACACACACAACCTCTATTGTTTTTCCTCCCAGCCTACCCCTCCTCCCCTATCAGTCTATCACTCTTCCCTCTCTCCTCCTCCCTCTTCCTCCCTCCCTCCCTCCCCCAGTCTCCCCCCACACCAAACCTAATCAGAGGTCATCATGTTATTCTCTCTACTCAAATATTGTCGCGGATTTTCAGGTGGTTTTTAACCAGATCAATTTTCGCGTGTAATCCGGTTAACTCCTGATTCTTCTGTAATCTCCCGTAACTACCCTCCAACACAATCGGTTAAGCGAGAAAATAAGGGGGAAATGTAACTAGTGAGAGACGAAAGAATATTATTTTCTTCCCGAGAGACTGATGACCTTTTGCAATTTATGATTTCGTGGAGAAGATTTGCGGAAGATTGTTTAATAAAAATCAAAAGTAATTCTTTAAGGCTTATGCTGAGAGAGAGAGAGAGAGAGAGAGAGAGAGAGAGAGAGAGAGAGAGAGAGAGAGAATGTGTGTGTGTGTGTGTGTGTGTGTGTGTGTGTGTGTGTGTGTGTGTGTGTGTGTGATAGTATGTAGACCTATAATTGCAAACATATTTCCTAATTATATATTTAAATAATAATCTTTTTCTCATTAAAGGAAATCATTTTATGTTTTGCTCCTTTTGCCCTAACTTGGCCAAATATTGCCACCTCTCCATCTATAAGTCTCAGTTGTAGAGTACCTGTAACACTATATAATGCTAGTCACGAAGAAGAGCTATGGAAAGGATGCAGAGCCGCAGTATTGTCCTGTTCTCTCACTGATCTACATGAAAGGAGCTTTAAAAGGATACTTATGTGGGCCAAGTTAAGGTAAAGGTACTAGTGTGTGAACAGAATAACTCTCTCTCTCTCTCTCCCTCTCTCTCTCTCTCTCTCTCTCTCTCTCTCTCTCTCTCGCTGACAGTGGGCGAGCGGATTTAGTCTAGTATTCCAATGTTATTTCGCCAGCCAGACCCACAGTATTATTTTCAGATATATCATATGTTTTTATAGTCTACCCTACCCTTCCAGTGTCTGAGCTTTTTACATCTGTTTTCGTTACTAGTGTCTGAGCTATACAGTAATTATTATTAGTATTGATATTATTATTATTATTATTATTATTATTGTTATTACCCTGAAAATAGGAAAGTGTTCTGGAAAGAGGTGCGCAAATGTAAAAGTGACAGTAAAAGAAGTGTGAATGTGTGAAGGATGTAATTGGTAGATTCTTAACCCATGGTAATGAAGTAAGGACCAGATGGAAAGAATATATTGAATGCCTGATGAATGGAAATAGAGAGAGCAGAGCCGCTGTAAACATGATTGGTTTTGGGGGTGTGGAGAGAAGGAATGCAGTGCCAGGAAAAATGACGCTCTCACAGGTAAAGAACGCGGTGAAGCGGCTGAAAAATGGGAAAGCAGCTGGGGTTGATGAAGTGTATGCAGAGATGATTAAGTGTAGTGAAAAGGCCGGAATGAAGTGCTTGTTGGAGATATGTAAGAAGGCATGGATGAATGAAACTGTGCCAGCAGAGTGGGAAAAGGCTGTGATTGTACCCCTGTACAAAAATAAAGGTGAGCGAAGTGAGTGCAAGAATTATCGACGCATAAGTTTACTGAGTGTGGTAGGGAAGGTATATGGAAGAATTATTATAAAGAAAAAAGGGAGATATAAGAAGTCCTAGTGAGTTATGAAGAGGGTGGGTTTAGGAGTGACAGAGGATGTGTGGATCAAATATTTGCAGTGAGACAGATAGTGGAGAAGGCTTGTGAGAAGGACTATGCGATGTTTATGTCATTTATGGATCTGGTAAAAGCATACGACAAAGTAGGCAGAAAAGGATTGTCGAAAGGTTTGCGCACGTCCGGTGTAGGTGGTAAGCTGCTAGGTGCCGTCAAGAGTGTTTATGATGGTAGAGGTAGGTGGGGGCGCTCACCATCCACTCACTCGATGTAATGTTGCTGTCGGGTGTCTGCCTTTTCCTTTCCTCCATCCTTCTTTCCTTCCATCCTCTTCTGCCTTCCGTTCCTTCATTCTTTCCTTGTCCTTCTGCCTACGGGTAACTTTACACTCCCTCTTCTTTCTTTCCTTCATTCTTTCCAGTACACTGAGTACACTGAGTGACAAGCAAATGGTTTCCTGTACACCAGGAAACCTTTTACTACGCTGGGTGGTAACCATATAACCAAATTTTGGCGCCTGGTGGTTTAGTGGGTAATTATTGCGCTCCAATCGGATTAAGCCGGTGAAGGTTTATATTCAAGGGGTGGTTGGGGTTGATTGCTCATGTAATGCCACTCAGGGATGAGTGAGGCTGGTCACTCTCATCTTAAATGTCGGGACCAACTGCCTAGCCCCGGACTCTTACGCTCCTCATGGGGCAATGTAGGATTGGATGATGGATGGATGGATGGATAAAAGCATGTGTAAGGGTTAATGGGCATCTAAGTGAATGGTTCACGATCAATGTGGACGTGCGACAAGGTTGTGTGATGTCCCCATGTTTGTTCAATATGGGATGATGAGAGACGTAAAAACACGAGTAATGGAAAGAGGAATGGCGTTGGTAATGAATGGTGATGAACGGAATATCTCAAGTTTGTTGTATGTTGATGATGCAGTGCTACTTGCAAATACCGGCAAGAACTTGGTAGATAAGTGCAGAGTTTTGCCGATGTCTGTGAGCGTCGTGCCTTGAGAATAAATGTTGATAAGAGTAAAGTGATTGTAATCAAGAGAGAATATGACTCCCAGTGTGATGTTACAGTGAACGGAGAGAGACTGGAATTGGTGAGTGAGTTCAAATACGTGGCTACAGCGATGGACAAGAGAGGAAAATGTGCAAAAGAAGTGGAAAGTAGAGTGACACAAGGAAGGAAAGTAGCTGGTGCTATGAAGACCCTGATAAGAGAGCTACAGCTGCACGAGCATTACATGAAGGAGTGTTAGTGTCAATTTTAACATATGGATGTGAGACTATGGTGTGGCATGAAAATGAAAAGTCAAGAGTCAGAGCAGTGGAGATGGGACTGCTGAGGATTGTATGTGGAGTAGAGTGTGGATAGGATACGAATTTTTGTGATTCGTGAAAGATGTGGGATGAGGAAGTCTGTAGACACCAGAATCGAAGAGAGTGTGCTGAGATGGTATGGTCATATGGAGAGTATGTATAGCAATAGAGCGGTGAAAAAGGTACATCTGAGCGAATTTGAGGGTGAGAGGAGGCGAGGTACGCCAAGGAGAAGGTGGAGGGATATGGCGGATGAGTGTGTGTGGAAAAGAGGTATGGAGGTCGGTGAGGCTGGGAGACTGACAAGAGATCGAGCTGGATGGATGAATGTTGCGAGAAGTGCATGATGAGGGATTTGGCACTCCTTTTTAATGTGACAGCGTTCGGATTGACTCTGTCGGATACGTTTTCAGAATCTGGTGAAAGTATTTTGGCTTATAAGGTAGAGCCAGGATTCCGAGGGCTTGAATGATGAATGAATGAAAGCGTGGCCAATTGGATTGGGGAAATTTGGGCTGTCTGGACATTGCTACTCCTCACCCTGCCTTAAGGTGGCAAAGAAGGTCCGGAGATGATGATTGTTATTATTATTTTGAATGTCATTTTGTCGAGGCCACCCTTCACGCGATGCAGCGTCGGGCAATATATAACCAGATAATCATTAAGTACATGGTGTCCAAGTATACTTTCCACATGCAGTTATATTTTAGTTACCGATACGTGGTGTGTTACTAATCAATCTATTGTTACACACTGCATGGCATCAATGTTTTCCTTTGATATTTACGTAGATGCATGGCACATTGTTAGAGTTTATTTTTTTACCGGTTTTTCAGAGCTTACCTGGTTTATCTTTGTTGTAACTGCATGATATACAACTGTACACGACATACAATAGGGTGTGTCTTTCAATCAATGCCGTTCTATTGTTCCAACTGCATGATTTTGGCAATGCATGACCTATTGTTAACAGTGCATGACCTACTGTGTGTGTGTGTGTGTGTGTGTGTGTGTGTGTGTGTGTGTGTGTGAGTGAGTGTGTGTGGACAAACCTAATTCACTTTACCTTTCGACGATTTTATTAATCCCCTGGGAGAACTCTTTAGGAGGATCCCTAGCACCTATTTCTTTGCCTCCTGTTCATGAATAACATTAGAAATATCTAAGCTGATGATGATAACGATTTTTAAAAGCTGCAAAAATACTTATCATCATCATCATCATCATTATCATCATCCCAGCCATCCTAACCCTATTCCTACCAACAGCAATACAAATCATCATCATCATCATCATCATCATTATAAAATCCATATTCTCACCACCAGCAATACTATTCTCCAAAACGCAGTTCACATTCATATGGCCTTTTACTCAGCCCATTTTTCAATATATATTTTTTCGGCCGCTGCATATGTATATCACACCGCGTCCTGGGATTTTCGAAAAAGGCGAAAAGTGTGACGTTCTATTTGAACAGTATAATTGGTAATCTGGGAACCATCAGCGCTTTGGACGAATTGAAATGAAAAAAGAGAACGGATTGTTTCATTCTGTATTACTGGGGGTGCCGTACTGTGTGTGTGTGTGTGTGTGTGTGTGTGTGTGTGTTTTGGATATTGTTGCTAAGTCTATTGTTTCGTAAGTTAATTCTCTTTGTCTGTCTGTCTGTCTGTCTGTCTCTCACCAACTAGCTACTTTTTGCCATAAGAGTGGCTTAACCAACACAATACCTCACAACGGTGTAACGGGATTTCCCCAAACTGGTCTTTATTACACCCTGCATTAAGGCTTAAATATTGCTCTACCGCCTCCCCCCCTTCTTTATGCGTTGGAGTAATTCTAAAGTTTCTCTCTCTCCCTCTCTCTCTCTCTCTGGTGGGGCCTATCGCCACGTTGGCTGTTTTTTTATGAATATTTTGAAAGATTTAACACTGGTGTAGATATGAAAAGTGCTTATTTTCGGTTTCTTTTCCCTGTTTCTATTTACTGTCGTAAGTTATGCATTTTATTAAGATATTACAGTATTATCAGTGAACTGTACTTAGCGCGTGACAAGTGAGCGAGCGCCGTGTCATCACAATTTCCCTCTGATATACTATTTCTTCATGATGGTGGCTGAACACTATAAAATGAACAGCAACGATGGCGAAATGCACGTAAATCGCAATATAAAAGCTAACTCAAATAAACAATGTCACTCACTGCAGGAATAACGGAGACAGGATTGTCAAATTTATTATTTCTCGAATTCGAGTCAAGAACTTTGGTTATGTCGTTTCCATAGTAACATCGATGAGGTTTGAATATTCAAACATACTTACTGCGAAAGAAACTCATATGTGTTGTTTTCAATTTTCCTCTCGCATAATAGAAGCATTGCATCGTACAAACCACGCAGAACATTCGCAATGGCCAAGTAGTTTCAATGAACTACGGCAAACTGTCGACTCGCAATCAGAGGACCTAAGCAAGAAACTGGGTGTTTCCCCTGGATGATTTCTCCCTGGATGATTTGTGGCTACTGATTTAATTTACAATCGCTCACTGAGTAGTGTGGAGCACACGTTATGAAACGAAGAAAACCGAAGTTCTCAGGTTTTGTCTGAGCAACATAGGTTCCAGCGGTATGCCAGTGTTGGTATAAAGAGAGGCGCTGTAGCATTCATAACACGCACAATGCTAAAATCTGCAATCTCCGTTGGCAACCTGCTGTCGACGAAATGGAAACGACAGACTTGGTTATTGATGAGATCATTGAAGCCAGAAATGGGATGTTTTCCCTTGGATGTAACACCATCAAAACATAGCAGAAACGTTAATATAAAATTATAGGCGGAATCTTTGATAATTAATTGCTAGAGCTGATTCCAAAAAACAGTGTTACAACGGAAAATCGTTTTTAACTTGATATTGTAACTGAGGCGTTCACCAATTACAGCCGAACACTCCCTTGGAAAAGAAATTCTAAGGGGTTCCTGCGCCTTCATGGATGAGTTTTTAGTTGATAACAAAATTTATTGAATGAAAATATCACATGCAGGAAGAATTTGAACTCTACTTCACATAGGAGTTTTTTTTTTTTATGCGAGGAAGAAGGAACCAAAGGCCATGAGCCCGCAATAACAGTTCCCTCCAAGAGAAAAACAAAATACAAGAGAGAGCCAAAGTCAAGATCCATTCATTTCGAGATGCCTGGACACACTGCGTTTGAAAGACTGGAGATCATAGGCAGCAGGAAATACAGACAGAGGTAGATAGTTCCAAAGTTGATCTGTTGCATAAATGAAGGACTGGGAGTAACGGTTAACTCTTGCATTAGAGAGTTGGACAGAAAAGGGATGAGAGTCTGCTGCTAAATGGGTGCTACGCGCCCGTCGTAGAGGTGGAGGAATGCATGCAGATGGTTCAGAGGAGCAGTGACCATTAAAGTAGCGATAGAAAAGAGATAAAGATGCAACAGTGCGGCGAAGAGACAGAGGTTGAAGGGAGTCAGTAAGAGGAGGAGAGTTAATGAGACGAAAAGCCTTTGACTCCACCCTATTGAGAAGAGCTGTATGTGGGGAGCCTCCCCACACATGAAAGTTGTACTCCACATAGGGGCAGATAAAACCCCTGTATAGAGTCAACAAATGTGCAGGGGTAAAGAAAGAACGGAGTTGGCTTGGTACACCCAATCTCTTGGAAGCAGATTTTACAAGAGATGTAATATGATTTTTCCAAGATAAGTCCTGAGTAAATGAAACCCCAAGCATGTTCAAGGATGATGCAGGATTAAGTTGAATATTATTAAACATCAGTGGGTATACCTGTGGAAGATTTTGACGGGTTGATAAGTGTAAAAACTGAGTCTTAGATGCATTAAAAACAAGATTATTTTTACCTAGGTCAGAGATACGAGCCAAGTCAGACATTAGGTGTGCCATAGCCTCATCCCTTGTTTGCTGAAGTAACTTCTGAGGTGGGCGTTGCGGGAACCGAATGGAAAGGTGAAGGGTGGAGTCATCAGCGTATGAGTGGATAGGGTTAGATGTTCAGCTTAGAAGGTCATTGATGAATAAAAGGAAGAGAGTTGGTGATAGGACAGAGCCCTGAGGAACACCACTGTTGATAGATCTAGGAGAAGAACGATGGCCGTCTACAACAGCGGCTATAGAACGACCAGAAAGGAAGCTAGTGATGAAGGCACAGATAGAAGGATAGAAACCGTAAGAGGGCAGTTTGGAAATTAAAGATTTATGCCAGACTGGATCGGAAGCCTTTGAGATGTCAAGTGCAATGGCAAAGCTTTCACCAAAATCCCGAAAGGAGGATGACCAGGAGTCTGAAAGGTAAGTGAGAAGATCGCCTGTGGAGCGTACCTGACGGAACCCGTACTAACGATCAGAAAGAAGGTTGTGATAGGAAAGATGTCTTAATATTTTTCTATTGAGAATTGACTCGAAAACTTTTGAAATACAGGACGTTAAAGCAATTGGACGATAGTTGGAGGGTTGGGAGTGGTCACCCTTCTTTGGGACTGGCTGAATGAGAGCAAACTTCCAGCAAGAAGGAAAGGTACAAGTTGACAGACAAAGGCGAAAGAGTTTGCCTAGGCAGGGTGTAAGCACAGAAGCACAGTTCTTGAGAACAACAGGAGGGACACCATCAGGCCCATATGCCTTGTTGGTATTGAGGCCAGTGATGGCAGAAAATACATAAGCTGAAGAAATTTGAATGTCAGCCATAAGGAAGTCAGAGGCGGGAAGTGATGGAGGAACAGCACTGGAATCGTCTAAGGTGGATTAGAGGAGAAAGTCTGTGCGAAGAGATCTGCTTTATCAGTAGAAGAAATAGCTATAGAACCATCAAAGTAGAAAAGAGGAGGGAAGGATGATGAGGTAAAGTTGTTAGAAAGGTTTTTGGCAAGGTGCCAGAAGGAGTGGGAAGAATTCGAATTGGAGAGTTGAGAGCATTTAGTACGGATGAAATTATTTTTAGTTATTAGCTTCTGTTTAGCGGGACGGTAGGGTCGGGCCGGGCCGCTTATTTTCAAACTTCAACTAAGAGTACAGGTACGCATCGCCCGCTATTTCATAATTTCTTTGGCAGGAGCTAGTATCACCACGAAACTCAATTATCGTACTACATTCTGTTTACTCAGATTTCAAAAAGGTCCCCAACCCTTTTCAGCTCAGTTAATGGCTGGATGTATGTAGACTGGGGGTTTGATTTGCAGTAACCAGTGAGATTAATTCCCACCAAGACACAGTAAATCAGTCGTGAGAGTGGCCCAACCGTCAGAAAAAAAACAAACCGAAAACAGCATCTTATATCGCCAGCATTTGTTTATAATCCTGCACCTACTACAACTATTACAATTAACGGTACCTCTAGCCTAATATACAATACAAAAAAGTCATATTAAAACTAACACTGGCACAACTACTATTATTATTATTAATATTCATAACATCACTACTTTTATCATTCTACAGCTGATGCAAGTACAACTTATTCACCAACCACCACCACCACCTCCACCACCACAACCGCCACCACCACCACCAGCATCATCAGCCTAAAATATTCTACAGCAAACTTCCTTCATTCAGGCTGTGACTTCCTGTTCCATATAATTCCATTGAAAACGCTTATTTCGTCTCCCCATTTCATTCTCTATTTGCCTCTTCCTCTCATTCCATTTCCAGATTGCCACTTAAGTTACCCTGGTCGTCCATATGTTATCTGTCATACCAAAAACGTGGCCTGCTAACATCGACTTCCACTTGCCACATCCCATATCAAGGACACTCTCTCTCTCTCTCTCTCTCTCTCTCTCTCTCTCTCTCATATAGCCTTTAACTCTCCCAAGTCCGCGTCTCTCCTGAGCTGAAAATATCGTCTGTCGGCAGCAATATAAAAGCAATGTATTTAGGATATTTGAGACTGAATCTATGTCAATAAAAACCCATTGATTGTAGATTACAGGATATATAATGGACGTTTCCAAGTAGCTGCAACCCCAGCCTCATCTGGACTTGAACCCTGTGGACTGCAGGCTGAAGTTGCTCGTCTCCTGCAGTCCACCATTCTCCTTTCGGGTAGAGAACTGAGGGAGTAAGTATACCCAAGCAGTGTAGCCGGCCAGTCCTATCGGTGCCACCACGTGAAGGCCGCCCCTCCAGCATCTGCCTTGTGCAGCACAAGGTAGAACTAGCCTAACTACAAGAGATCTACCCAAAGCGACATAAAGACGTCTGGCGGCAGCAAGATTACAAGTCGGAAATGGTCCATGTAAGGGGTTATTGGAGGCTGCTTCAAACCCCAACACTATAATTGTGTTGGAGGGGGACTTCACGTGCTGGCATCGCAATAACCGAGCGGCTCCACTGCCAGGTTATACAAACGTTCCTCAGATCCATCCCCATCACCCAAAAGGACAATGGACTGCAGGAAAAGGGTTGCTCAGCCTGCAGT
>NC_136970.1:19225055-19232555 GCF_032717465.1 Coenobita brevimanus | reverse complement strand
ATAAACTAAACAAATAAGATAAATAAATAAATAAAGGTGTATTGGACCTGAATGAGTTAAAATAATAATATCTTCAACTTAGGGAATACCTGTCGTGTTCAAGGGGTTCAGGAGAGGTATACGAAGTATTCCACATATTCTTCCAGAAAACTCTTGTAAACTGAACAAATTTATATGCAAAGAAAAACAACATAGTAACCATCATCATCATAATGTCTTTATACCTGTGGTCTTAAAATATTTGGCCGTCGTCGCCTCTGCAAAATGTCGGAAGGCACAGACAGTATAAAACAACCTGAGAGAGAGAGAGAGAGAGAGAGAGAGAGAGAGAGAGAGAGAGAGAGTCTATATTTTCAAACCTGTGCCAAAATTTAAATGTCTGGGCAACGTGACTTTTGCCTCAGGCTTTTATATTGGTCAACGAAAACAATAAAAAATCACTCCCACATTCCTCTCTCTAAAAGTCAATAACATTTTTTTTTTCCTTTTTTAGCGGGATGAATTATGTTGGTCACAAAACTTTTATTTTTGTGCATATATATTGAAACATTTGCGAAATTTCTGCAGGACGCAAGGTTTTATTTCGAAATTTTGTGTCTGCGTTTGGCGGGCCTTTGACGTCATTGCCTTGCCAGAGTTCGGGGAAATATTTAATTATTTCCTGAGTCACAAAGGTTTTTGATATATTTAATTTATATATATATATATATATATATATATATATATATATATATATATATAATATCTATCTATCTATATCTGTATCTATATCTATCTATCTATCTATATAACTGAGGTTCACTTGCAAAACTCTGACTTTTCCACGTCAGCTCTGTCCTTCACATTACTACTCATTCACTGTCCGTTCACTAACTCTTACTTACTGACTCTGATTGCTGCTTCCAGCGTGTTATAATGATCTAGCCACTGATTTGAATGTACTGTCTGGCACTAACAGCTTCCTATTGCAAAAGTACAGATAAGGAAGCGAATGCTGAGAAGACTGTTTTATGTGTACAGATCAGAGAATTTGAATCATCATTACGTGATGACACCAAGTAAACGTGATTCCCCCTTACCCCTCTCCTAAAGAAGTTAGTAAGAGACAAATCAACTAGAGTCCCAGAATATAGGACGAACCTCTTCTGATAAAGTGGCATGTCACTGTTCGAGCAGTTTTGTAAACGAAAGTCTTTATTGTGTGTCTATCGTCCTACAAGTCCAACTACAATAACTTGGCAGAGACCCATCCTACAGGGTGCAGAGCCAGAGTACTGTCTTGTTCTGCCACAGAGCTATGTGAAACAGGTTGCAAAAAGGACGAAAATCTAGGCCAAGTTCAGGTAAAAGTAGAGTCAAGTCAACCCTTTAATTTCAAAACAACTAGCCATCATTTAAGCTGAGAGGGATTAAGGATAAAGACGCTCAACTAAACGAGTCACACTTTCCACATACGTTTCAAATATTTTCTGCATTTCAGTTATCGTCGTGAGAAATAAACAACTTACAAAAGCCTCTGAACTGCAGTTACATGTTTATCACTTAAGCCACATAAAAAAATTACTTCTTTAGCGTCCCCACCCGACCGTGAAAATGACCCCAAAACCTTTAACCGCGGGCATTGTTTTGCCCCGACTGTCCTCTCCCGCGGGGGTTTCAGCCAAATGTAAACAAACCTTTAAACCTTAATAACTCTGCACAGAATAAAGCTAGAGAAAAAAATAAGGTACCATTAGAAAGTACTAACCTTCAGCTTTGCATTGATGTAGGTTTCATGACTTTGTTGACTTTCACAGGACGGGCAGTGCCGTTAGATGTGAGGGGTGTAAAATCACTATTTTACGCCCCACACACCAGTAGCAAATGCCAACCACTCTCTGATTATAGTACTATAAACATATATGAACACTGTGTCACGAATCAAGTTCGCGACATTTCCCTTTTGTGAGAAGCCACGAACTATTAGTGGAAAACTCACTGTGTATCGCTCAGTTACCCGTTTCTCTCTCCATTTCGGGGTATACTTTTCAAAACATTTGTCACTGTTTTCAAAAGTGACCGATTAAATGCACGTCACTAAGTGCTGTACTGAGCGATATTATTGTTTCTTTATTGTTCGCCCCTGCTTGCCTCAACCGTTAGCCACGCCTTCTTCCGGTGGCTTGTGCGTCCTGCCCATACACTGTATTTTGAATTCAGTCGAGTGTTTGCTTTGACGGAGAGAGGTCCTGTGCTCAAGAAGTGTGAGAGGTCAGCTAGCACCCAAGCTCCACTAGTACAGTGCCCAGTACTCCCACCCCCTGGGTGATACACAGCATTCATCAACCAGTATTTCCTTTTTGTATAATCCTAGTTTTAAGAGCTTAGTTAAGGTGTTTTTTCCTAGGCGTAAGTATTTAGCTTTTGTGTGAGTAAGTGAGTGCGGTCTCATTGATTTGATTTGAAATGTAACGTTAAATTTATTTTTGTAATCAATAAATTTAACTTCTTTTTCTTGAGCTTAATGTAAAGTAAAATCTTGTTTCATTTCTCCAAATTAAGCTTATTTTCCATATAGCTCCTAGCTTGCATAAACGTTTTACTATTCATAACTGGTACTTAGACCAGTCTTGTTGTATTAACTTAAAATCCGTTGTGCCAGGAGTTAAGCATCAGCAAGGACCTGATATTATTATTAGTATTAGTTATTTATTGTCAGGGGTGAAGTAACTTTCTCCAGAGGCTAACAGTACTAATTCAGCATTTGTGAGTAATTAGTCTCTGCTGTGTACTGTTGAGAAAGTTTATAAATTCTCGTTCTGAGAGAATCGTGCGAAGCAGGCCAGCGTAAAGTAATCGTTGTTTGCTTTAGCAAGACAATCATTGTCCCTGCTCTACAATATTATTGAATATTAATATCAATTAAATAATATTAAAGCACTTATTCCAAAATTACCGTGATATTATAAAAACTCCGTGACACACTGCACATACGATAAACACCCACTCTGTGTTCACTGAGGTAGGTAAAAGGCACTGTAATTGTCCGCACTTCACTGCGGCATCACACGCTCACTGACGTTTGGTTAGCGGCGATGTTTTCATTATTTCTAACTTCTATTACTATTTTACATATAATCTGGGCAATATACATTATATTTACACTGCACTTATTACTATATTGCGTCACTGTCGCATCACAGAATTACACAAGTGCCGCAGATTTTCTTTTTCTTTTTTTTATGTGAGGAAGAAGGAACCAAAGGCCATGAGCCCGCAGTAACAGTTCCCACCAAGAGAAAAACAAAATACAATAGACAGCCAAATTCAAGATCCGATCATTTTGAGATGCCTGGACACACTGCGTTTGAAAGACTGGAGATCATAGGAAGCAGGAAATACAGACAGAGGGAGACAGTTCCAGAGCTGACCTGTTGCATAAATGAAAGACTGGGAGTAACGGTTAACTCTTGCATTAGAGAGTTGGACAGAAAAGGGATGAGAGTTTGCTGCCAGACGGGTGCTACGCGCCCGTTGTAGAGGTGGAGGAATGCAAGCAGACAGTTCAGAGGAGCAGTGACCATTAAAGTAGCGATAGAAAAGAGATAAAGATGCAACAGAGCGGCGAAGAGACAGAGGTTGAAGGGAGTCAGTAAGAGGAGGAGAGTTAATGAGACGAAAAGCCTTTGACTCCACCCAATTGAGAAGAGCTGTATGTGGGGAGCCTCCCCACACATGAGAGTTGTACTCCACACAGGGGCGGATAAAACCCCTGTATAGAGTCAACCATTGTGCAGGGGTAAAGAAAGAGCAGAGTCGGCTTAGCACACCCAATCTCTTGGAAGCAGATTTTACAAGAGATGTAATATGATTTTTCCAAGATAAGTCCCGAGTAAATGAAACCCCAAGCATGTTCATATTACCATATCACTTATATACTGGCCATATTTACATAATTTTCTAGGTAAAATATCTCTTATTACTATATTATACAATTATTGGTAAAAGACGTCACTGTCGCATCACAGAATCACAGCAGTGCCGCAGATTCTCTTATTACAATATCACTTATTATACTGGCCAATATTTACATTGTTTTCTAGGCAAAACATCCCTTATTACTACATTATCCATTATACAATTATTGGTAAAGCACGTCACTGTCGCATCACTGTATATCACTGTCACTGTCAGTATTTACTCAGAGAGTGGTACTCGGCAAAGCACTGAGTCACACAGAGAGCGACTTGGCATTCCTGGCACTGGTGTGTGCTCATTTTTCTCGTCCAAGGCCTCCGTGTGGTGTTATGACATACTCCACAGCGGCCCTGTGACAACCTGCCGCCTGCGGTAAGAGGCAATTTCACAAGCTGGTGCCGGCTCATGTAATTGCAGCACTCAAGACGGTCAGGTTGTGTGTCAGAGTGTCGCCTCGGGATCAATGCCGTCACCCGACCAAATCGTGCAAGCAGCTGCTGCACGACAGTCTTGGAGAACTGTCTCAGGGATGGTTGCCTTATGCCCCCGACTTGTGTCTTGTACAGGAGGAAGGCTTTGAGCATGCACATATCGAGCATGTGCAGGCAAGCCTTCCTGTACCATCGGGTGTTTCTCCTGAGACAGTCTATTTCGCCAATCATCATGTCAGACTTATCAACAAGTCTCATGTTGATATTGTAGTCAATGACGGCATCGGGCTTCATGATTGGCTCTCCCATCCTGTAGCTGACCTTCCCAGTTCTCTGCAATTCCCTCTTGTGGATGGTGCTGATCATATTGACGACCTTCTTGTCATGCCACCTGATCGCCAGAAGCTTGTCTGACTTCTTCAGGTGCACATCTCCCTTGGATGAGGATGATGCTTCTGGGAAACTTGGCCGCTCTTTCCTATGGCTCAGTACAGTGCCCACAGTGCCAATGCCGTGTTCAGCCACGTATTTGGAGAGTTTCGGTGCTGTGTAATAATTGTCTGTGTACAGCACATGATTCCCACCCAAATACCTCTCCATCAGCACTTTTACAAGGGAGCCAGAGAAGCCAAGGGGGTCTTTCCTTTCCACGTCCATTGTGCTTGCAGAGTAGATCACGAAATCAAGGATATACCCCATCTCACAGTCACACAGCACAAAGAACTTTATCCCAAAGCGGTGGCGTTTGCTGGGGATGTACTGCATGAATTTGAGACGTCCTCTGAACAATACCAGGGAATCATCTGTGACGACTTTTTGCATAGGACGGAAAAATCGCATAAATCGATCCCTAATCCTGTTGAGAAAATCCCTCACTTTCCACAAAGGGTCAGTTTGGGATGGGTTTCCATTGTCAGCAAAGTGCAGGTATCCTAGCAGCTGTTGGAACCGATCTCGTGACATGTACTTCCAGAATGTTGGGATAGAAGTAATGTCATCAACCAGCCAGTACTCCTCCAACTCATGTCTCTTGATATGGGGCATCAAGAACATAAGTGCAAAGAACACATACAGCTCTCTGATCCCAACAGGCAACCACGACACTTGCTTTGGTGAACCAATAGGTCCCAGCCATTCTGTTGCACACTGAGCTGCATACCTATTGGTCTCATCGCTGACAAATTGCACGATTTCGTCATCCATGAAGGCCAGGAAGTAGTCAACAAAATCATCTCCTTCATTGCATGGGAAGGCAGGCTGTATTCCCGCATTTGTCATGTCAAACGGCGGATTGTGTGGCTGAAAATCAGCACCGTCAGACAAAACAAATGCATCCACTTTCCCGGTGCATGGTTCAGTGGAAGTGGCAGGTCGCATTGCACTCGTTTCCCCGTGAGAAGGAGCTGAGGTGGAGGAATGGGTGAGGCAATGGGTGAGGCAGGAGGTGAGATAGGAGGCGAGAGGGAGGGGGGTGAGTGGGGGGGTGGTGAGTGGGGGGGTGGCGAGGGTGAGGGAGCTGGGCGGGGGGCAGGCGGGGGGGTTACTGACCTGGTGTGTGGTGAAATCCGACCCTTTCTTCCCCGCTTATCACCTCGCTTATCACCGAGCTTTGCCCTCCTACTGCCACGCATCCCCTTTGTTCTAGGCAGGCCTGACCTGCTTACCCTGCCTGCATGGCCTGCACGGCCTGCCTTCCCTCGCTGTGCAGGCTCTGGGAATTCATATTCCTCAGATGATGTAGACTGAGGAGAGGGCACGGCAGAAGATGAAGAAGATGTGAGGGCAATAGGGCTAGGGGAACTGGAAAGTGGTGGGAAATGCTTGCTAGGGCCTGGTGTAGGAGACGTAAGTTTACACTTCACTCCCTTCCCACGTGCAACACCAATTTTCCCGATAGGCGCCTTCCCTTTCCCAGAGTAAGTTGAGGGCGGTGGGGGGGAAACAACATGTTCACTTTCATCACTGTCACTGTCAGTGCTAAACGGTTCACCACCAATCACTGCAAAATCGTCACTACTACTTGCTGTAAGTGTATCACTCTCACTGCCACAATCCAGAGTTGTACTTACAGTTTTATCCAGCTCTGTCCTAATTTCTGGGGTGCTCAACCCCTTCTGCCTCGCTGTCGGCAGTTCCTTCCTCGGTGTAGAGGTCGAAGGCACACTAGCACTAATAATTTCCGAGGAGGAAGCGAGCAACGAAGACTCGGGACGGAGCGCCATTATCACGCACAGAGCTGGACAGATACTGACTGATGCGTGTCAGGGCAGGGATGGGGGGGCCCCCCTCGGGGTGGGAGGAGGGAGGTGTGGGATGGCTGGTGTGAAAGAACTCGACAGCTACTCTTGCATGAGACAATTTGCGCACAGGAAAAACGCGCGGTGTTCAAAATATTCACGAACATTCCAGAATGACACCCGCGGTTTGGTCCAGTTTTGTCGATGTCATTCTGGAATGACACCTGCGGTTAAAGGGTTTCAAAAAAATACTTGAAAATACTGAGGAATGTTTTCAAACAAAGGATTCACGATGTTGTTGTTTTCGTCTCTTCTTAGCTTCATACTCGGTTTGTATGGCCTTTTATACATCCCTACCACACCATATGGTTATGATTGTACACCATGAAGATCTTTCGCGTATCTCGGTATTATATATATATATATATATATATATATATATATATATATATATATAAAAGAACCGCCCGCTCTACCGTGAGAAAAAAAAGTGGCCAGATGCTAAAGAAGTATTTTTTTTTTTTTTCTGTGGCCTTATTCTTGCAGCCATCAGCTCAGGGGAGACTTTTGAAGGGAAGTGCAAGGAAGCGAGGAGAAGGGAAGAAGGATATGAAGGGAAAGGAAACGAAATTAAAGGGTGGAAAGTAAACGAAAGTGAAATGGATGGGAGTGAAAATGAAACAGTGTGCAAATAAAGTCAAAAGATGTGAAGGGAATGAAGTGAACTGATAGTGAAATGAAGTGAAAGGAAGTGAAGAAATTTGGAAAGTTGAAAAGTGAAATAGGAGAGAGAGAGAGAGAGAGAGAGAGAGAGAGAGAGAGAGAGAGAGAGAGAGAAGTTGCTCCCTAAACTTTTCACTCCATCCACTCCATTC
>NC_136970.1:19195055-19222555 GCF_032717465.1 Coenobita brevimanus | reverse complement strand
AACACCTCACGTGCACTCGTTCGCTAATTTTCGCTGTTTTTTTCCCCTTGAAATATGCCGTATAATCTATTTTCGTAATAAATATACATGTAAGGAGGGAAGGGAGAAGCCTAAGTGATATTTACATTCACCTGGAACTACCTAATTTATAATGTATTGTCTAGATTTCCTGCCAATCATATCAGTGCTAGACAAAGCTGTTTCAAGATATAACATTGGTAGCTCTGAATATATATCTCCTAAGTAGGCCTCTAATCTATTTTCGTAATAAATATACATGTAAGGAGGGAAGGGAGAAGCCTAAGTGATATTTACATTCACCTGGAACTACCAAATTTATAATGTATTGTCTAGATTTCCTGCCAATCATATCAGTGCTAGACTTAGCTGTTTCAAGAAGTAATATTGGTAACTCTGAATAACCCCTAGCAGGCCTCCACGCTGGTCCTCCGTTATCAGTTCACTCTCATCTTCTGAAGCGAGAGTACGTATGTTTCTTCTTGCTGACTTCAAGGCATTTTTTCACCCCCATGCAAATGGCCCTGTGACCTTTACCCCCTACTAAACCTCGTGTGGAAAGAGGAAAAGGGCTGACAATTGATAAAAGAGTGACTACGATCTTTCTATTGAGTAAAACAGTGCAAGTGGAATTGTAAATAATGTGTAAATAATGTGTAAACAGCAAGTGAAAGTAATGAATGTAAATATACGTGAACAATGGAAAATAGTTTTATAAGTTATTTCAAGTGACAGTGCACAACACAGTGTAAATAAAATAGAAATGTAAATAACGTAAATAAAATAGAGAACGTAAATAGAAATGTAAATGAGTAGTAGTATAAGAATACGAGTATATACCCTAGGAGTAATGAAAGTGAAAGTTTCACTCTAGCATGTCTGACTGCTATGAGTTATGAGAGTGAAGATGAAAGTGACATTCACTCTCAATGCCAGTATACAGGACGAGAAAGTGAATGCTACGTATTTTACTGAAAGAAATTGAATCCCTACAGTGACAATAAACTAATACTACTGAAGGAAACTTATGGATAAAGACTGTAGATATATATAAGTGTTATATAGTAATAGAAATATAAAGTGTGAGGGGTTGTATGAATAATAAATGACAGACTACCAAGAGCGAACTAGTGCCAGTGCGACGATCAGACGCGCTCGTAATTTCCATTGCTTTCACAGTGTTTTTTTTTTTGAGTATGGATCCCAAACTACTTGAAAATTGTAGAATAGTGTTTATAGTGTTTGTATCTGGCTGTGGTAATCATATTACGGGTTGTCGGGAAGTGTAAAGTGGAGACTTCGTTACCCTACTTCAGAGGTCTCCACAAGTCCTACGGTAACTGATGAAGGCTCAACAATCATTCCAGGAGAAAGCTGAAGGTATGTGCCATAAACATATGTAATTTTATTATTCTAGGACTAATGACTGATTTTTGGCAAATATTTTTTGAGAGTCTGTCAGAGCCCAAATAACCCCGCGGCACACGCAAGTCATTGGTAAACAAGCCCGCGGTGTAGGGGTTAATGAGACGAAACGCCTTTGACTCCACTCTGTTGAGAAGAGCTGTATGTAGGGAGCCTTCCCAAACATGAGAGTTATACTCCACACAGGGGTGGATAAAACCCCTGTATAGAGTCAGCAATTGTGCAGGGGTAAAGAAGGAACGGAGTCGGCTTAGGACACCCAATCTCTTAGAAGCAGATTTTACATGAGATGTAATATGATCTTTCCAAGATAAGTCCCGAATAAATGAAACCCCAAGCATGTTCAAGGATGATGCAGGATTAAGCTGAATATTATTAAACATAAGTGGGTATACCTGTGGAAGATTTTGTCTTGTTGATAGGTGTAAAAACTGAGTCTTTGATGCATTAAAACCAACGAGATTGTTTTTACCCCAATCAGAGATACGAGCTAAGTCAGACATTAGGTGTACCATAGCCTCATCCCTTGTTTGTTGAAGTAACTGATGAGATGGATGTTGCGGGAACCGAATGGAAAGATGAAGGGTGGAGTCATCAGCATAAGAGTGGATAGGGTTAGATGTACAGCTTAGAAGGCCATTGATGAATAAAAGGAAGAGAGTTGGTGATAGGACAGAGCCCTGAGGAACTCCACTGTTGATAGATCTAGGAGACGAACGATGGCCGTCTACAACAGCGGCTTTATATAAAACGACCAGAAAGGAAGCTAGAGATGAAGGAACAGATAGAAGGATAAAAACCGTAAGAGGGCAGTTTGGAAATTAAAGATTTATGCCAGACTCGATTGAAAGCCTTTGAGATGTCAAGTGCAATGGCAAAGCTTTCGCCAAAGTCCCGAAAGGAGGATGACCAGGAGTCTGAAAGGTAGGTGAGAAAATCGCCAGTGGAGTGTCCCTGACGGAACCCATAATGACGATCAGAATGAAGGTTGTGACAGGAAAGATGCTTAAAAATTTTTCTATCAAGAATTGACTCGAAAACTACTGAGATACAGGATGTTAAAGCAATTGGACGATAGTTAGAGGGTTGGGAATGGTCACCCTTCTATGGGACTGGCTGAATGAGAGCAAACTTCCAGCAAGAAGGAAAGGTACAAGTTGATAGACAAAGGCGAAAGAGCTTGCCTAGGCAGGGTGTAAGCACAGAAGCACAGTTCTTGAGAACAACAAGAAGGACTCCATCAGGCCCATATGCCTTATTAGTACTGAGGCCAGCAATGTCAGAAAATACATCAGCTGAAGAAATTTTAATGCCAGCCATGAAGTAGTCAGAGGGGGGAAGTGATGGAAGAACAGCACTGGCTTCATCTAAGGCGGAATTGGAGGAGAAAGTCTGAGTGAAGAGATCTGCTTTATCAGTTGAAGAAATAGCTGCAGAGCCATCAGAGTAGAAAAGAGAAGAGAAGGATGATGAGGTAAAGTTGTTAGAAAGGTTTTTGGCAAGATGCCAGAAGGAGTGGGAAGAATTCGAGTTGGAGAGATGAGAGCATTTAGTACGGATGAAATTATTTTTAGCGGAGCAAAGAACAGACTTAGCACAATTCCGGGCAGAAACGTATAAAGATGTGATTCAGGGGTAGGTTGGCTCTGGTATCTTTTATAGGCCCTCTCCTTGTTGCGGACAGCATTAGAACAAGCGTGATTAAACCATGGCTTTCTTGCATTAGCCAGAGGATATGAGAAAGGAATGTATGCTTCCATGCCCGAGAGAATAACCTCTGTAATGCGCAAGGCACACTCAGATGGCTCTCGGCCATGGAAGCAATCATTCCAGGGAAATCAAAGAAGTACTGCCTGAGGGTCTCCCAATCCACAGATCCAAAGTGCCACAGACGACATTTCTTTGGAGGGTCCACAGGCCGTACCAGAGTGATAGGACAGGTTAAGGTGATAAGGTTGTAATCGGAGGAGCCCAACGGAGAGGAAAGATTAACAGCATAAGCAGAAGGATTAGTAGTAAGGAAGTGGTCAAGTATGTTGGAGCTCTCTCCAAGGCGGTCAGGGATATGGGTAGGGTGCTGTACAAGCTGCTCTGGGTCATTATGGATAGAAAAGGTGTATGTTAGTTCACCAGGTGGATCAGTGAAAGGAGAGGAGAGCCAAAGGTGGTGGTGAACATTGAAATCTCCTAGAATGGAGAGAGAGAGAGAGAGAGAGAGAGAGAGAGAGAGAGAGAGAGAATGAGGGGAACTAGAGTGACTGACTACGTGTGTGTGTGTGTGTGTGTGTGTGTGTGTGTGTGTTTGTGGTTATTAGAAGTAGAAGACTAGGAAGACCAAACACAAGGCAATAAAGAATATTGTAAAGGAGGACGTGTCGAAAACAGATAGGGTGGAAAGAGGTTTCACACACACACACACACACACACACACACACACACACACACACACACACAATTTTTTATCTACATCAGTCTATCTGTCTGTCTACCTGTCTATCTATCCATCTATCTATCTATCTATCTATCTATCTGTCTATGTATATAATTATACAAAACACCGAAAAAACACTCTTTACTTGCTGCTTTGGTCACTTGGTTCATTCTGTTAGGCCACAGTATTATTGTTTTTACGGTTATGTCTGTTAGGAAGATACTGTAGGATTAACAGCCATGAGACACAGTGATACTAAAATATGCATCTATACACACTGCCTCTGACTTCTTGAGTACCTACCACTGCCTTGTTAGCAGCTACAGTACACCTCCATTGTCAAAAAGAGCCACTTGGTATACAAACACAGAAATAAATAGAACAAAAACTGCGATATCCGGGAAAAAATCGAGGTAGCTCCAGTCTTTAAATAGATACCTTCAATTCGACGTTACTTAGGCTACTGTAGGTATTATGTGCATCCCTCTTGCCACTACGTCACCATAGCCCCATTTAGAACAAAACTTCCCTTGTGAAGTGACAGGTGAAGTGCCCAGGGCTGCACTGTTGGTGTGGGGATGGTGAGTGTTCTACCCAATACAGTTCAATACGGCTGGGGTAAACAGTAAGAAGTAAGTTCGTTTATGCATAGACCTCACTCAGAACTATGCGAGGCTTGGTTTTGTGCCTGCAGTTTTCAAGACACCAGGGTCAATTTATTTTTTTATTTTTTAAAGGGACTCCTCACTCCTTCTCTCTCTCATTCCCTGTGGTTCCAGAAAGTTAGTAAGTAAAAGATCAGCATTTCATCACATCACTCTTCCTTTTTTCCGCCCAGCTGTTGGCATCTGTAGCAGCGAAGGCGCGGCAGCAGGCCCCATAGAGCGCAAAGTACCGCCTCCAAGGCCTTCCAGCACCGCCCCTTCCCGGCAGGATCTGTACGAGGCGGCCGAGGACCTGTGGGCGAAAGCACTTGCCCTCAACACATTGGCTCCGGAGTTCCAGTATCAGAATAACACGGAGGTGGCGGCGCAGGCTGGCGGAGAGGCGACCTTCAGCTGCTATACCTATCACCTATCTGACGAAATGGTGAGAGGGGTTGAAACATAGATAGGTGATAAAATGGTGTGTGCATGTGAGTGTGTGTGTGTGTGTGTGTGTGTGTGTGTGTGTGTGTGAGAGAGAGAGAGAGAGAGAGAGAGACTTAAGCTTTGAACTCTGTAAGAGTCACCCACTCAGTATCCCTCCCGTCTTTCTCGCTGTCATTTCCTGTAATACACTCTCTCTCTCTCTCTCTCTCAGCATAAACCCCTGTGGAGCTGATGGTAATCACTTTCGCAACCTTTATCAAAATGGACGATGTTTGTTTTCACCGAGGGAGCGTGGGCTTAGAAGGTATTACTGAGGCTTTTATATTTGGCGGAGAAATCGTGATACAGTGAGAGAGAGAGAGAGAGAGAGAGAGAGAGAGAGAGAGGAGGTGGGTTTGTGGTTTTACAAAACTTTAAAGGATATGGTGAAAGGACTAGAAAAAAAAATAAAGGAACAGGAAGGCACAGACATGTGAGAACCACTAACCACGAAAAACGAAAAATGAAAATACACACACGTAACAAAAATCAGTCTTGAGGACAAGTGTGATCTTTGGCAGGTAATACATTATATAGCAAAGAAATTTACAAAAGGTTTTGCTGCATATCAGGTATATAGTAATGGGAACATATTCGTACCAACATTGTTCAGACTGTGTTAAGTATTGTGTATACGGGTTATGATCCATTGTGACAAGTGGAAAGGTTGGGTGAGATATACGCAGATTAGGGCTTGTATTCTTTATTTTTACTAATATTAGAGTAAATAAAGAATTCAAGCTCTAACCTGCGTTCTCTCTCTCCCACCCAACCTTTATACGTGTTATGTTTTCAGGTAGCGCAGTTGAAGAGGGACAACGACCAGCTGCTGACGGTGAGGCAGCAACTGTATGTGCCGGAGGAGAGGTTTTCAGTCGTGCACAGGGACCATGCTGATGTACGTCACATTTTATATACAGTAACAATACCCATATGTATATCTTTCATTCAGTCAGTCTATCAATCTTAGTTACTGAATACACCCAACTTAAAGACTGGCTGGATTTCTATCGTATTCACCAAGATACATCATTCTTCTTCTTCTTCTTGTTTTTGTATCGCCACATCATTTTCGAAAGTGGTAAATAAAGCTGGGATGATAACCAGGTTACCTTTACATGTGTTCGGTACATTATGGTTATAAGAAAATTTGGAGCTATTCTTTTTTCTTAATTACGTGAGACAGCTTTTTTTTTTTTTTTTAATGTGTCCGACTCTGGGCAAAGGCTTCAGGACCTATATCTCGGGGGCAGTAGCCTATCACAAGGCCCAGTAGTCCTCCTACACCTCCACATGTCACACTTCAGCGCTAACACCCACCGTCCATATTGAATACATGCTAGGGCTGTCTCATACAGGACTGGTGTATTGGTATTAGCGGGGGTATTTTTACGACATGTCGGAGGGCCATCTTGTAGATCACGAAAGTCTGCTTTATATGAAATTCAAATCCTTAACCCGCCCCGTCCCGGAGACGTGAATTCACGTCCTCACATGATGTGCACTCATATCCCAGAGACGTAAATTAACGTGGCAACATTACAAGGTCCCTAAATTGCACAATTTTCAATTTTCGCGAGTGATTTTGCGAGTGATTTTTGGCACGTATACACGGGACACCTTCCTCTATTCCTCTCCAAGGTGCCAAGCAGGGACAATGCCTTACACCGCATAACCTCTCCCCCCCCCCTGCACGCCATTGTCTCGGCAATTCACCTGTTACCAGTGACCTGGCCAATAAAGACATTCAGGGCCAGAGTGTTTCCCCAATCGATGACAATGTGGAGGACAAAGTTTACATAGCATTAGAGGAAGAAACAGTCAGAAATGATGATCAGGTAATGTGGGAAAAAAAGGTCATGAATGGTGATGAGTTAGTGAGTGAAACAATGCTTATAATGCCTATATTACTGTTTGAAAACCAATATACTCTTGTACTACATATAAATTCGTACCAAGTAAATAAATAAATACTGTTTAGGAGTGGATAAAATAGTTACCCTCCCATAGAACTCGTTTTCTTTGGTGCCAGCCTGTTAGAAAACCCAGTCAGGTAAGGAGGTACTCGTACCTGGATCGAGTATTTTAAACCTCAGGTGAGCAATTTCTCAATGAATTTTCAATGTTTCTCACCAAAAGCGAATGTTTGAGCGTAAAAAAAAAAGGTCCAAAAATGTCAGGACTGGGGCGTACCACTGCCCAGAAAACGTCGGGATGGGGCGGGTTAAGTGCCTCATATTGTTCTAACAGCCGACTGACTACCATGTGCAATGAAAGCCATCTAGTTTGGCAAGGATGCAGTATTTTGTGGGGCTTGACATTTGTGAACACTTGAAACTCTTCTAATTCAGCTATCCTCTTGGGACTACAATTAAAATAACTGTAAATGTCTCTAGCTAGATCTTCAACTGATCTAGGAAGTTTTAGACAGGCATTAGAGGCGCAGAGAGCAAATGAATAGCATATGCATTTCATTATAAATAAATGTGGGACATCAGCCTTTAATAAGGCTGATAAAGAATTATGTGCCCCTAACATGGAGTTGGCCCCGTCTGCAGCAAAGCCAATTAGATTTTCTTTATAGGGTATGTTATTTTCAGTGAAAAATTTAACTACACTATTATAAAGTGTTTGAGCTGTGGCATCTTTCAAGGGTATGAGAGTTAGAAAAAAGTCTCTAACTGAATCATTATCAATGACTCTTGCAACCATGCATAGGTGTTTAACATAACCTTTGTCAGTTGATTCATCCACAATTAATGAAAATTTATGTTCTCTCAAAAGTCTAAGAAGTTGCTCATGAGATTCTTTTCCAGTTACATTAGTCAACATTACAGTAACTTTGGTTCGGCCACATTTAATTTTTTCAGTTATCTTAGAGTCCTTGCATACAGTCTTCATTAACTTGGGGAGATGGTCCGCAATTGACATAGGTAAATCATGTTCCGCTATAAAACCTGCTAATCTCAGTTCACCTTCTTTGACATCATTAACAGTTTTGGACACCATCAAGCTTGATAGTGAACTCTGACCTTTTACTGCCTTTGAGTTACCTACGGTACCGGCATGTATTTTTTGTTTTCACTGTGTCGCTTCAGATCTGTTTTTCCTGCTGTCAGTTTAAGGTGCACATCACAAGCACTACAGTAAGCATATCCATCTCCCTTTGAGCTCTGTTTTATCCAACCTTTAAGTAAAGGATCACTCTCAAACTCTTTATTATATTTCTGTGAGTGTCTTCTCTTTTTGGTACCAGTTCTCTTCTCATCTTGTGAATTGTATCCCTCATTATCACTGTCTTCTTCCATGCTGTTGTCACCTGACTCACCTACAAAAAATAAGAAAGCCATTTTCTGTAAGTAACAAGTTTCTGTGTCATGACACAACATACAAATTTAACTCTTGCACTACGACCCAGCACTGTGGCACATCCCAGGTAGCAGTGGTAAACTATGCAGCAGTGCAATATCCTGGCAGCCAGAGTACCCCTAGCGAACAGTTCATGATGTCGGCTACACTGTAAGGTTTAAGGTATATAGCAGCCGTAGCCTGTAGGTTTTTCTGAAGAATAGTTCCACAAGGATTTTCCAACCTTAAACGGTAAAATTATTGAGGAACAAACCATCAATACCCAAACCCCTGACATGTCCTTGCCCATTCTAACCTTATCTCAGAGGCCAGAGTATTCCCAGTAGTTGCCCTAGTTATTGAAGCACAGCATGCACTAGACCTAAGGCAAAAATACTGTAAATCAGGGATACACAACATTAAGAAAGGCGTATCATGTGTGGCAGATAAGTACTAATCATCATTATTTATGTTAGTAATGCAAGCCAATACGTTTGTGCAAAATACATTTAGACTTAATTTTGTCTGTAAATCTTGTGGCCCTCAGTTACTTGTTAGCGTATTGATAGTCTTAGATGCCCAAAAGATTGTGTATCACTGACGTAAATTGTACTACAACTAATAGTAGCCTACACTCGCACTGTACAAGGCTACAAGCATCAAATAATTAACCAAGCAATGGCAAGCATTGTATCTGTAGCATGCTTTGGCCCAGCAAAGCTTATTTATAGCACAACATGCATTACGCCCATGGTTAAATCAGTGTCAGTACAAACCTGTTACAGATACTGTAAAACAAGTTCAACTTGGTTATTGCCACAATTAATCCTACGGGCCACAAAAAGCCGCCACAGCCCTAAGGTGGTCTTCTTGTTTTGGTTTTGAACTTGTTTACCAACACCGAGTGTAACTCAGAAAATGTCCAGTAGATGGCTCCAGGTTCATCATAGAAGATGGAAAAAAAATGTGTAATTTTCAAGGGGTTACTTGATAAATTTGCCTTGGGGTCTCAAAAATCTGTAGATTAAGCACAATTATTTAGTAAAATCTGACAATCTGAAATGAAGCAAAAAAATCTGTAGATCTCATGATTAATCTGTAGAGGTGGCAACACTGTCTCCAGGTCTCCAGTGATGATTTTGTTTACAGATGTGATGTCACGGATATGCGGCGTGGTTCATTGTGGGAAAAAACAAGTGCTTGGTGAACTATCCTTATTGTTTCTTATCCTTGGCCTGAGGTACCAGTCCCTTTGACAGCAATTCATTCTCCAGTTGGCTTGCATCGACATCAATCTTGCAGAAATGAAATGCGGGTTGACACCATACCAGTGGAAGAAGCATCTCGACGAGATTCAGTCGGAGAGCGACATCAAGAGTGATCATTCTGGGGTGGAGGAGGTTGAGCTGACGTCATCCTATAAGCAAGTGGAGCTGCCCCGTCGCCTTCCATTGCGGGAGGCCACACCACCATCATTAGCTGGCCCCACCAGAGAACACTCCCCACCTGTAGGACCTGCCGGTCCCACCACCTTCTTTGTTGGCTCCCAATCTCCAGGCCCTTTTGTCTCCTTTGGTGAGCCAGTGTCACCGGAAGCTGGGCCATCCTTCGTTGTGATGGCCCCTCCACCCGCATCTGCCGTGGAGGGTGAAGCAGTGGCCTGTTCATGCCGAACCACAAGCCATTCACTGGCTGCCCAGGGATCAAGGTGGATATTCCAATAACCCCCTGCAGTTCTTCCAGCTCTTTTTCATGTGGGAGTTGTTGTCATTTCTCACCGTGGAAACCAACCAGTACGCCACATTCCTGGGGACTCAGCTGGATGCCTGGTTCTCCTGCAATGAAGAGGAGATGGCCAAGTTCCTGGGGTTATACCTTTTCATGTAGGTCGTGCATATGCCGACCATCACGCACTATTGGAAGAGCTCCGAGTTGCACGACTACCCTAGGGTCTGGCGGGCAATGAATGGAAGGCACTTCACCGCCATCCTCAAGCACTTCCACACCTTCAACTCGCTCGCCATACCCCGGGACAACCAAGATTGGCTCATCCGCGTTCACACGGTCAAGGAGTACCTCCTTCAGCAGTTCCAGTCAGCATACCAACCCGAGGAGCAGCTCAGCCTGGATGAGGGCTCTCTGGGACGGAGGGGCTGGCTGTCCTTCCACTTATACAACCCCCAGAAGCCCATCAAGTACTCCATCAAGCTTTACATGTTGGCTGAGTTGTCCTCAGGCTGCATCTGAAACCTCGAGGTCTACACAGGGGTGCAGCAGACCCTCGAGAACACCATGTGGGGACTTGTGGAACCACTGAAGGACCAGGGCTATAAGTTGTTCATGGACAATTACTACAATTCTGTAACCCTGTGCGAATAACTCTTCACTACAGGCCTTTGTGTGTGTGGGACTCTATGGCTGCCTAGAGGAGCACCACACCAGCTGCAGGCCATCGCCAGAGCTAAGAGCCTGCCCTAGGGGGGCATGGTGTACAGGCAAAAGGACAATGTGTTAGTCCTGCTGTGGAAGGACAAGCTCATTTTGAACGTAGTGTCCACCTTCCACACCACCGACACCATTCCGAAGAAGGTTCAAGGGAAGGTGTGGGGTAATGACGGGTGGACAACCTATGTGGAGAAGGTCGTTAACAAGCCCATTGTTGTACAGGACTCCAACAGGTACATGGGTGGGGTGGATCATTTCTATCAGATGGTCCAATACTATCCCATGCAATGACGAACTGTCAAGTGGACGATCACCTTCTACTTTGTCCACATGGCACTCTTCAATGCGTTTGCCTTGTACAGTCACCCCAAGAAGTGATGGCAGAGTTTCAGATTGCTTCGGTCACTCTGCACTGCCATACGTTCAGTATGGCAGTGCCCTCATCATGTCATGTCAAATAAAATATATATCATTTCGTGCTAAAAATGATGTTAAATGAATAACGGGAGGCAGTGATAGATTTAAAACTTAACACTTAGTTTCCTTTCCCGATTTGAATGAATGTGAAATGTATTAATCCGCGTGTGGTGGGCAGTAGGTCTATAACTCCGTGTTCATGATTTATTTGTTTCCCAGGATTTCAAATACACATGCTGTGGTTTTGAAGACCAGTTAAGGAAAATTCTTGTGACTGCAATACACTGCCTTGTTTTCAAATGCTATGGTGATGATACAGCAACAATAAGGATGCCATAACAATGAAATTATTCTTCGTAATGACGCCCTACCTGCGGTAGCAGCAAGACCATACTGCCTTTTATTCCGTCTTCCTCCCGCCAGTAATAAATATAATTTAGCAACTTTATTCCCAAATGATGCAAAATTATTTTCAGCTGTAAGGAGGTATGACAAATTTTGCCTTTTTCTCTTACACTAAGCAATAAATAGGACCAAAACATGAGTTCATAAACTCTTGCAGTGCAACAGCACGCACTTGTTACTCCATCTTTTAATCTTAATATCTGTCTTTTTAACCCCCCCCATCCCGACGTTTTCTGGACAGCGGTACGCCCCAGTCCCAACATTTTTGGACCTTTTTTTTTTTTTGCCTCAAACATCCACTTTTGGTGAGAAACATTGAAAATTCATAGAGAAATCGCTCACCTGAGGTTTAAAATACTTGATGCAGGTAGGAGTACCTCCTTACCTTACAGGGTTTTCTATCAGGCTGGCTGCAAAGAAAACGAGTTCTATGGGAGGATAACTATTCCACACCACTCATAAACGGTATTTATTTATTTATTTGGTACGAATTTATATGTAGTACGAGGGTATATTGGTTTTCAAATGGTAATATAGGCATTATAAGCATTGTTTCACTCACTAACTCATCACCATTCATGACCTTTTTTTGCCACATTACCTGATCATCATTTCTGACTGTTTCTTCCTCTAATGTTTGTCCTCCACATTGTCATTGATTGGGGAATCACTCTGGCCCTGAATTTCGTAACATGGCATGACATGGTTTTACTGGCCAGGTCACTGATAACAGGTGAATTGCTGAGAAAAGGGCATGCAGGGGGGGGAGGAGGAGGTCATGCTGGGTAAGGCATTGTCCCTGTCTGGCATCTTGTAGAGGAAGGTGTCCCGTGTATACGTGCCAAAAATCACTCGCGAAAATTGAAAATTGTGCAAATTAGGGACCTTGCAATGTTGCCGCATTAATTTACGTCTCCGGGATATGATTGCACATCATGTGAGGACGTGAATTCACGTCTCCAGGACGCGAAATTTTTTTTCCTGCCCAGTTCCGTCACTTTGCACATATGGCAACATTGCCCTGTGTTTAGTTTGGCAACGCCGCGCAGCAGTGAGCCATATCAGATGCCCAGTTCCGTCACTTTGCACATATGGCAACGTTGCCCTGTGTTTAGTTTGGCAACGCCGTGCAGCAGTGAGCCATAGGTCATATAGTTTTCGCTGCCTTAGCTTAAATAATTATAAAAAGGGGCCATACCAGTCTTTACTTCGTCACTTGTCTGCTGAGAGAGAGAGAGAGAGAGAGAGAGAGAGAGCTTGAAACAGTATAAAATAATAACATGCAGGGTCATCAATAAAAAGTGAGTATGCAAGGAAGGTACTCTCTACACTTTGCTAAAATTAGTTATATGTTGATTTAATGAAAATGCGGTACATCTTAGGGGTGGTACATGACTGTTCGTTGAGAACACTTATCAGTAACATATGTTGTAGGCCTATACTACTTTACCTGTCATTTCTTGTCATTGCTCCCAGACGTACGATTCAATCAGCTGTGTTTACAGGAGAGAGAGAGAGAGAGAGAGAGAGAGAGAGAGGTTAATGACCCATAATATTTTATCACCTAAAACGCTTTTCATTATCATTCTTAAGGGTTAACCTTGGTCATTTCTGCTGCAAGCTGGGAAATATTGGTACCAATGATGCCTGAATATCAATGTCTCATTAGACATTTTCTTAGGTATATATGTCAGGTTAGATTTCAGATTATTTTCTTGTTTTTCTTAGGTATATTAGTAAAATCAATTTTGGATCCGGATCCGGAGGAAACGGCTTGACCTATTTTCACAAAATTTTATAATATTTTGCCCCTAAGGCAAGGACGAACATACTTAATTTTGGAGATGATCCGAAACTGGATACAGATTCTGGATAATATGTGGCATGGTGGAGAACATGAGCTCTACTGAATGCCCTCTAGCTTTTATTTTACTCCTCAAGGATAGGTTAGGTAAGGCTGGGCTGGTTCTTTTAATGAGTAAAATTTAAATTATTTCCCGTAAATATGCCACACGATAAAGGAAAGTTACTTAGAACTGTCTAAAATAATGAAATATATATATATATATATATATATATATATATATATATATATATATATATATATCAGAGACGTCCAAATCTTAGAATTTACCACACAAAAGTTCCTCCATGCTTTGTCAAGATACACCATTTTTGCTCTTGCTACAATGCCTTTTCCATATAGGGGAAAACAGTCTCTCCTCTATATATTTTCCCACTTCTCCATACCATATGTGGCCTCCCAGAACCCATTGTTGCACTCACCTGACCCGACTCTCATGGCCTTGCTGTATCACATTTATTCTTCTGTTAGCGTCCACTCTCTGGTTATATATAATAGGCAGGCCTACGCATGATGCTCACTCTAAAAACTAACCAAGTTACTGTTATTAACAACCCCGTTACACCATAGCTTACCTTGAAGTTGATTCATGACCAGCAGATCCAGTGATGCGCCATTGCCGATTGTAAACACAGCTGATTGAATCGTACGTCTGGGAGCAATGACAAGAAATGACAGGGAAAGTAGTATAGGCCTACAACATATGTTACTGATAAGTGTTCTCAACGAGCAGTCATGTACCACCCCTAAGACGTACCGCATTTTCATTAAATCAACATATAACTAATTTTAGCAAAGTGTAGAGAGTATCTTCTCTCTCTCTCTCTCTCTCTCTCTCTCTCTCTCAGCAGACGAGTGACGAAGTAAAGACAGTGGTATGGCCCCTTTTTATATTTATTTAAACTAAGGCAGCGAAAACTATATGACCTCTATGTCTCTATTATTCTTTCAATCCATGTAAAATATAGATGGTCAGGTATTATATTTACAGTCAAGCATAAAAAAAGTAAATAATTGTGATGAATACTAAACCTGACATCCGATATGGCTCACTGCTGCGCGGCGTTGCCAAACTAAACACAGGGCAACGTGCCATATGTGCTAAGTGACGGAACTGGGCAGGAAAAAAAATTTCGCCTCCAGGACGGGGCGGGTTAAATGAACTGTAATGTATTGCTGAACAGAAAATGCTGATTTGGAAGTTCTGAACTCAATGATTTGTTTATGAACCTCTGCATTTTATTACTCTTGCTAATCGATTATGCACAGAGGATATCAGACTATGACAAAAGTTAGCATTCTCCAAGGAGCTCCGACTCTAGGCAAATTTTGAGGTTCTTTTTTTACACTTCCTTAACCGAGAGCCCTCTGGCTCATATTAACCCATGCCGTCCCGGCGACGTGAATTAACGCGGCAACATTGCAAGGTCCCTAATTTGCACAATTTTCAATTTTCGCAAGTGATTTCGCGAGTGATTTTTGGCACGTATACACGGGACACCTTCCTCTATTCCTCTACAAGATGCCAAGCAGGAACAATGCCTTACACCGCATAACCTCTCCCCCCCCCCTGCACGCCATTGTCTCGGCAATTCACCTGTTACCAGTGACCTGGCCAATAAAGACATTCAGGGCCAGAGTGATTCCCCAATCGATGTCAATGTGGAGGACAATGTTTACATAGCATTAGAGGACGAAAAGTCAGAAATGATGATCAGGTAATGTGGGAAAAAAAAGGTCATGAATGGTGATGAGTTAGTGAGTGAAACAATGCTTATAATGCCTATATTACTGTTTGAAAACCAATATACTCTTGTACTACATATAAATTCGTACCAAGTAAATAAATAAATACTGTTTATGAGTGGATAAAATAGTTACCCTCCTATAGAACTCGTTTTCTTTGGTGCCAGCCTGTTAGAAAACCCAGTCAGGTAAGGAAGGTCTTGTACCTCAATCGGGTATTTTAAACCTCAGGTGAGTGATTTCTCTATGAATTTTCGATGTTTCTCACCAAAAGCGGATGTTTGAGCCAAAAAAAAAAAAAGGTCCAAAAACGTCGGGATGGGGTGGGTTAAACTGTTCCCTGCCCTAGCTGGGATTCGAACCTGGGTCCATCAGGACTGTAGGCCGCCTCTCTACCGATTCAGTCACCACCTCCCCCTATGATTATAATTTTAAGTTAGTCTTTAAGACTACATTTTAAAATTTTATTTTCAATTTATTTCTTTGTTTTTCTTCTCAGAGTTTGATGATGCATGTTCCACGATTTTAATTTTTTTTTTTTTCCATGTTCATATTTTCAAAAATTTGTGCCACATTTTTTTCGAGTTCTGCTTTTACTAATACCGATTCAGATGCATAATGTTTTTGCTTATGACACTTCAGACTGCTACGTCATTTTTATTTTAATTATTGTTAGGAACAACTCTCTCTCTCTCTCTCTCTCTCTCTCTCTCTCAGGTATACGAAAGGTCTCCCCGAAGCTGAATAAGTCTAATAGCAACCAAAACAAAATCTTTTTGCTTGTTCTATTTGAACCCGTACCATCCCAGGCATTTTTGCAATTTTATACCCACCCAATCCCGGACCAAAAACGGGAATAAATTTTGTTGCACAAAACAATCCAATAGGACATATAAATCAAGGAAAAGCAAAAAAAAAGTACTCCTTATAGGAGAAATAAGTGCAGGATGGCCGTCCATCGTTTTTCTAGCCCAGTTTTCCAAGCCGTGAACTACATTTTCCCACCCAGCTGGGCGGGATGAGAGAGAATGGGGGAGGGTATTGGGGGGAATCCCTGTTCTCAATATCCTTCTCCACTGGCTCATATTCCTCCCCAGAAGAGTCGTCCAGGTCTTCCTTTCTATAGAATCACTAAATGAAGGGACAGAAGGTCCATGTGACAGTTTCAACCGCCTCGTCCAGCCCAATGAGGCGGAAAAATGGCGTGACTTTGCGACATTCTAATACTGTGACGGACAGTGGCACACGGATGTTACCCAGCCATGCAGAACCAAACTCAGTGCTACAAGTGTTTGTGCACAGTGTTGCCAATACATCAAGCTACTCCATGGCAAAAAATTAGCTAGATTGAAGCAGTTAGAGACGTGCTACAGGACTCGAATTTTGCTGTCGGCATCATCACAGGAGTACTCTGTAGCACCAGTCGAGCAGGGCAGTACTCCCAAGGTGGATGGAAAGCTGATGACAGGGAAAGCTGGAGCTCCCGTTTCATCAGCCCTCGGGACTATGTCCCGACCATCCCTCGTTGCTGAACTTTTTCAGTGTCTCAGTAACACAGAGAGTAGACCAGCACGCTCTCCAATACAAGATTCTCCAACTATCAACACCAAACTACATGCACAGTACACATCACACTTCCTTTTCAAAATTTTCAAAAAAAATGGCTTCGAATAACATTGCCTCGGAGTCCCCAGGGGGGGGAACATAAATGCCCCCACCTTCAGCCCCTCTTCCGGTGACAACTCAAGGTGCCTGGAACCACTGTCTGCCTCTCTTCTTCTTCATTTCTGCAACATTCGTGACCTTTCCCCTAACTTTCGCTCTGTTGAGCACCACCTCTCCTTCTCTAAACCTCACCTTCTTTTCCTAACTGAGACTTAGCTGTCTAAGGCAACTGACAGCAAACCCTTTTCAGTATCCTCCTACTTTCTCTATACTCATTTCAAAGCCAAAGGTGGCTGTTGTGTATATATATGCAACAACTTATCTTGCTCTCGTGTTCCTGAACTCGATTCTTCTGAATTCTCTACACTCTGGCTTCGGCTTTCTTGTCATTCTCTGACTAAATATGTCTGTGCTGTTTACTTATCTCCTAATTCTACTGACTATCAAAAATTCCTTGACTATCTTACTTCTACAATGGAACACATTCTATCCATTTCTCCTTTCTCTAAAATCTCCATTCTTGGAGATTTCAATGTTCATCACCACCTTTGGCTCTCCTCTCCTTTCACTGATCCACCTGGTGAAAAAGCCTACACCTTTTCTATCCTTAATGACCTAGAGCAGCTCGTACAGCACCCTTCACGTATCCCTGACCGCCTTGGAGAGAGCTTCAACATACTTGATCTCTTCCTTACAACTAATCCTTCTGCTTACACTGTTAATCTTTTCTCTCCGTTGGGCTTCTCCAATCACAACCTTATCACCTTAACCTGTCCTATCGCTCCGGTACGGTCTGCGGACCCTCCGAAAAAATGTCGTCTGTGGCACTTTGGAGCTGCGGACTGGGAGGCCCTCAGTCAGTACTTCATCGATTTTCCCTGGAATGATTATTGCTTCCATGGCCGAGAGCCATCTGAGTGTGCCTTGCGCATTACGGAGGTTATTCTCTCGGGCATGGAAGCATACATTCCTTTCTCATATCCTTTGACTAATGCACGAGAGCCTTGGTTTAATCACGCTTGTTCTAATGCTGTCCGCAACAAAGTGAGAGCCTATAAAAGGTACAGGAGCCAACCCACCCCTGAATCACATCATTTCTGCCCGGAATCGTGCTAAGTCTGTTCTTCACTCTGCTAAAAATAATTTCATCCATACTAAATGCTCTCAATTCTCTAACTTAAACTCTTCCTGCTCCTTCTGGCACCTTGCCAAAAACCATTCTAACAACATTACCTCATCATCCTTCCCTCCTCTTTTCTACTCTGATGGCTTTGTAGCTATTTCTTCTACTGATAAAGCAGATCTCTTCGCTCAGACTTTCTCTTCCAATTCCACCTTAGACGAATCCGGTGCTGTTCCTCCATCACTTCCCCCCTCTGACTTCCTCATGGCTAACATTAAAATTTCTTCAGCTGATGTATTTTCTGACATTGCTGGCCTCAGTACTAATAAGGCATATGGGCCTGATGGAGTCCCTCCTGTTGTTCTCAAGAATTGTGCTTCTGTGCTTACACCCTGCCTAGGCAAACTCTTTCGCCTTTGTCTGTCAACTTGTACCTTTCCTTCTTGCTGGAAGTTTGCTCTCATTCAGCCAGTCCCAAAGAAGGGTGACCATTCCCAACCCTCTAACTATCGTCCAATTGCTTTAACATCCTGTATCTCAAAGTTTTTGAGTCTATTCTTAATAGAAAATTTTAAAGCATCTTTCCTATCACAACCTTCTTTCTGATCGTCAGTATGGGTTCCGTCAGGGAGGCTCCACAGGCGATCTTCTCACCTACCTTTCAGACTCCTGGTCATCCTCCTTTCGGGACTTTGGCGAAAGCTTTGCCATTGCACTTGACATCTCAAAGGCTTTCGATCGAGTCTGGCATAAATCTTTAATTTCCAAACTGCCCTCTTACGGTTTCTATCCTTCTATCTGTGCCTTCATCTCTAGCTTCCTTTCTGGTCGTTCTATAGCCGCTGTAGTAGACGGCTATCGTTCTTCTCCTAGATCTATTAACAGTGGTGTTCCTCAGGGCTCTGTCCTATCACCAACTCTCTTCCTTTTATTCATCAATGGCCTTCTAAACTTATATCTAACCCTATCCACTCATACGCTGATGACTCCACCCTTCACCTTTCCATTCGATTCCCACAACGTCCATCTCAGCAGTTACTTCAACAGGCAAGGGATGAAGCAATGGCACACCTAATGTCTGACTTGGCTCGTATCTCTGATTGGGGTAAAAACAATCTCGTTGGTTTTAATGCATCAAAGACTCAGTTTTTGGACCTATCAATCCGACAAAATCTTCCACAGGTACACCCACTTATGTTTAATAATACTCAACTTAATCCTGCATCATCGTTGAACATGCGTGGGGTTTCATTTGCTCGGGATTTGTCTTGGAAAGATCATATTACATCTCTTGTAAAATCTGCTTCCAAGCGATTGGGTGTGCTAAGTCAACTCCGTTCCGTTTTTGCCCCTGCACAATTGTTGACTCTATACAGGGGTTTTATCTGCCCCTGTGTGGAGTACAACTCTTATGTGTGGGGAGGCTCCCCACATGCAGCTCTTCTCAATAGGGTGGAGTCAAAGGCTTTTCATCTCATTAACTCTCGCCCTCTTACTGACTCCCTTCAACCTCTGTCTCTTCGCCGCACTGTTGCATCTTTATCTCTTTTCTATCGCTACTTCAATGGTCACTGTTCCTCTGAACTGTCTGCATGCATTCCTCCACTTTTACGACGGGCGCGTAGCACCCGTCTAGCAGCAAACTCTCACCCCTTTTCTGTCCAACTCTCTAATGCAATAGTTAACCGTTACTCCCAGTCCTTCATTTATGCAACAGGTCAACTCTGGAACTGTCTCCCTATGTCTGTATTTGCTGCTTCCTATGATTTCCAGTCTTTCAAACGCAGTGTGTCCAGGCATCTCGAAATGAACGGATCTTGAATTTGGCTCTCTCTTGTATTTTGTTTTTCTCTTGGAAGGAGCAGGTTTGCAGGCTCATTGCCTTTGGTTCCTTCTTCCTCACATTAAAAAAAAAAAAAATCATGTCGCTGGGATTACTCGAGACATTTTGTACCGTCGTCACCATGCCGACGCCGGGATTGTACGAGTTAACTGTACAGTAGAAAGGCACTACATAGACCCTTTATTCTAACAACCACCAGACGATTTTATTCAGCCAAGGGAACCCTGCCCACCTGTGGCCTCCAAATGGTTAATGTACTGTACAGTAGGGGACAAGATTTGGCCTAATATTTCACCTCTCCTGCTTGTGACTCTCCTCTGCTGGCTAATATTCCTAAACTGAGAGAATCACAGTATGTTTTTCTGTATATAAATGATTTTCACTGCATCAGGGAGGAAAGTTATGGACCTGCCCCAATTGTGAAGCAGTCAGTTAAATAGTAAGCAACTGTGCGGTATATCTTATGGCAGAGATCATTTATTTTTAGGCTGGTACAAGGAAGCCATGGAATGCTACTGGTTTGGCCATTATCACTCATGGCAATACATGCAGATGTATGAGAAAATGTGTGAATAACGAGTTTAGTATTTGGTCATAACTCTCTCTCTCTCTCTCTCTCTCTCTGCATTCGTGGGAGCTGTGGGTGAAGGACGTGCAGGAGGTGGACGCACGTCAATATGAGTGTCAACTTACTACCAATCCGCCTGTATCATATTTCTTCACACTCACAGTCACACGCAAGTACACCAGTAAGTACAGCCGTAAGTAGATCCGATAGTACATGCATAAGTACTGTAGGTGTGTAACCAGATGTGTAAGTATATCAGTAAGTAAATGCTTAAGTAAATGCGTAAGTAGATGCATTAGCAGTCTAGTTTGTGTAATTAGTACCATAATCCGTAAGTAGATGCGTCAGTAGATGCGTTAGTTGTCTGGCTTGTGTGTTATTGGGTATATTCGTGATCCGTAAGTATATGCGTCAGTAGATGCGTTAGTAGACTGGTTTGTGTAATTAATATATTCGTGATCCGCAAGTAGATGTGTCAGTAGATGCATTAGCAGTCTGGTTGTGTATTAGTATATTCGTGAGTATATCCGTAAGTCGTAAGAAGATACGTCAGTAGACTGGTTTGTGTATTAGTATGCTCGTGAGTACATCTGTAAGTAGATTCAAAGGTGGATGCGTCAATAGAGTGGCATGTATGTTCATCAGTATATCTGTAAGTAAATCCTTAAGTAAATGTGTGAGTACATTCCCTAAGTAGATATGTAAATAGATTTGTGGATCCATAAATAGATCCATAAGTAAATGTGTAAACAGAGATGTAAGTAGATAAGTAAGAAGATTGTCGTGTATAATGGTATGAATAGTGTTGAGTAATCTATAATTAAATACATAAGCCTGTATTATTCGTAGGTAGAATAGTAGATCCGATAGTAAATAAGATTTGTAAGTAGATGCATGGCCGCCATGTAGTGGCTATACACACAAGAGTTTTTCCGCCACCATTTGAGTCGGTTGCCATTTCATCTCAGCACCAAAGGGTAGGGAGGGAGTCCCTCCATAGCACACAGGCGAGAGTCAGTCTGTCCTGTGCTTTTGCCAGGTGTACAAAGATGTCTTTGGGTTCCTATTTGTTTCCATCCACGCTGCCTGTAGCCAATTGCATCATCCACCCCTGCCAAGTCTCTTTCCAAGGATATTAGAAAAGGTCTTAGTGATAGTGCCATAAGGCATGCCTTGGATGCAACAGTGTCTAGTTTATCTAGTAGTGGAGAAGTTATCACGTTGAGAGCAAAGGATAGTTGGGGCCGCGGGCAGATGCACGAACATGTCCTGCTCTAATGCCAAAAATTAGTTCTTGTCTTCACATCATTACATATCAATGCAACGACCAACAAACCTAGGGATACTTTCATTCGCACGAGAAAGAGTTGTTGAGTAATATGGTCTTTAATTTGTTTCCCTAAATGCTATACTTTCCGAGATGTTCAGGGTTGAAAATAAGCAATGTCTGGGAAACTGCCCATAGTGAAATGATGACTGCGTTAAAAATAGCCTGGCGTTTGGGGTTAAGGAGTTATGGTGGCAGGTAATTTTTTGTTTGTAAGCCCCCTAACGATCCTTATTATTGATAAGTATATTCGTTGGTAGATTTGTAAGCAACTTTCCTTACATTGTTGGTAGTGTGAAAGTCAGTAATTGCTTTATTGGTAGAACTATTAGCAGATTATGTAGCATTAAATTTGTTAGTATTTCATTCCTCAGCAATTGGTAATATTTTAATACTAAGTACTAATGATGATGATGATATTTAATAATATGGTGACAAACAATTTAATGACAAAAATGGTGTTTGATCAAATTGATTTTAATGAAACCGACAAGGTAATGGTAATATAAATACTAATACTAGTCAATAAACACCAACTTCCAAAAATAACAACAATGGAACAGTAATAATAATAATGAAATGCTGAGAACTCCGGTCCTGAGCTGTCGACGCAAAGCATAGCTTGGTATGCCTCCACCAAGCCTTGTGTACAGACTTGTCATCAGTTTATTTTTCCATAATACTGTATCGCTGATAAGAATTTGGTCATAATTCGTCATGAGGTTCAGGAGATACTGACCCCACATCCATATGACCTTGACCTTTGATCCCTTAACCTTGCTGACCTAATCAGTCCATTGTTCCTTCACACTGACTGACAAAAGTTTGACTAAAATCCAACAAGGGGTTTAGGAGATATCGTATCCACACCCTTTATGACCTTGACCTTTGACACTGACCTTGCTGACCTAATCCATTCATCGTCCCTTCATGCTGTATCACTGACAATAGTTTGGTCAAAATCTGTCCGGGGGTTCAGGAGATATCACACCCACAGTGATGAAATATGTTGACCCCATAATTATGATCTTGACCTTTGACCCCCTGACTTTGCAAACCTAATCAGGCCACAATCTCCTCATACTGCATCAATGACAAAAGTGTAGTGGAAATCCGTCCATGGGTTCAAGAGATATCTTGCCCAGAATAGTGTTATGGATGCACACATGCACCCATGGACAGACAGACCAAATTACTTAATGCCTCGCCCACCATGAGTGAGCAGAGGCATGATGATAATAATAATCATGATAATGATAATAATAATCATCATCATCATCATTATCATCATCATCATGATAAAAAAAATAATAATACAGTAATAATAATAATAATAATAATAATAATAATAATAAAGTAATGATAATGATAATAATAATACAGTAATAATAATAATAATAATAATAATAATAATAATAATACAGTAGTGATAATGATAATAATAATACAGTAATAATAATAATAATAATAATAATAATTTCATTCATTCATCATCCAATCATCAGTTGCCGCATGAGGAGTGTAGGAGCCTGGGGCTAGGCAAGTTGGTCCTAACATTTAAGATGAGAGTGACCAGCCTCATTCATCCCTGAGTGGCATTACATGAGCAATAAACTCCAACCATCCCTTGGATATAAACCTTCACCGACTCAGTCCGATTGGAGTGCCGGAAGTACCCACTAAACCACCAGGCACTAAAATTTGGTTGTATGGCTACCACCCAGCATAGTATATGGTTTCCTGGTGTACAGAAGACTATTTAACTTGTCATTCAGTGTAGAGTCACCCATAAGTAGAAGGATGAGGAAAGAATGAAAAAAAGAAAGACTGAAGTAGGAGTGTAAAGTCACCCTTAGGCAGAGGTACGAAGAAAGAATGAAGAAAAGAAAAACAGATGAGGATGGAAGGAAAGAAGGTTGGAGGAGAGGAAAGGGCAGGCACCTGAGTCAGCAACTACATCGAGTGAGTGGATGGTGAGCGCCCCACCTACCACATAATATAATAATAATAATAATAATAATAATAATAATAATAGCTAGAAAATGGAAATTGCCATTAGCAATTTCAATAACTCACCACATGACAAGCTATCACTGGACCTGGTGATTTTAACACCCTTCATAGTTATAGTGAGCACTTTGAGGCAAAGATCTGGTGTCGTAGGGCCCCGCTAGAAGTGTCAGACATGTTGGATGGAGATGAAAGCAACAAAATCCTCTCAGAGCAAAAATGGCAGAGCCAAAACTACTTTCCATTGACCGCTGGGGGATCTCAGAAACTAGTGGCCCAAATGGGTCCATAGTCATTTCAGACCTGCTCCCCGACCTTGGCTATGTCCCACAAAAATCTCAAGTCTGTACCTTTAGCTGTTTCTGAGAATCCACGAATAGACTACTTCTGTAGGTATTTGGATGTAACTGGAAAACCTTTACTGGGAACTGAATGATACTTGGTCATACGAAGCTGCCAGCTGGGTGACTCAGATGGCCAAGTATGATGGCCGTAGCTTTGAAACTGAGTGAATATGAGCAATTTACTTCTTCATAAAAGAAAAATAATAATATTGAGAACAGTATAACTTACCACTAGTGTGGTGGGTTACAATAATAATGATGATGATAATAATAATAATAATAATAATAATAGTAGTAATAATGATAATAATAAAATTAATAATAATAGTTATAATAATAAAAACAATGACGAAAACAAGAAGCTTCACCATTTTATGGTGAAGCTTAATGAAATGCTGAAAACTCGGGCCCCGAGGTGTTGATGCAAAGCGTCACTTAGTATGCCTCTGCCAAGTCCTGTGCACGGACTCGCCATACAACCTCCATGACTTTACTGACCTAATCAGTTCATCCCACCACCACCATCTTGGCTGGGGTGAGAGATCACTCCTGATGGAGGTTCTGGGTGGGTGGGGGGGGGGACCCTTTGGAACTAGGAAGGTGGAGGAAATGGAAGGTATAAAGCTGGAAGGAGGAGAAAAACTATGACTGTTAGTATTAAACAACCTCTTCCCCTTCTCGCGAAGCATCTTCTTGAAGAGGCTCTTCCCAGTTTGGTACCTTTAAACCCCAGCCGAACAGCCTCTTCCCAGAAGGAGACTACGGAAGGGTTGGTATGCTGCGGGGGTGCTCTCTGGGAGAGAAATTGTTAGATTGGTACGCCGGAGGAACGCATGTTTGCCGTCATCTGTTTTATCTTTACTCCCTCGTGTGATATATTGAGAAAATAATATGCTAAATCTGATAAACAATGTCTCCGAATCAGTCCAATGGTAGGAAATAGTTTTAATAGTTGATACTTTAATACCTGAAAGGGGGTCCAAAGGTGGTTAGGATTACGGCAACTAGAATTTAGCGGTTTTGTTTGGTGGTTCAGTTAGGTTAGAAATAGGTTAGTTCAGATCAGGTCATGTTATCTAACAGACTTGTACACCATTCCACTTCTCATTACTGTCTTCAGAAAGGTAAGCACGTGGTATAATTTAAGGCAGTGATTAGGATTACGGCGGTTAGAATTTAGCGCTGACTTCCGTAATCCTAACCACGGTTAGGATTACGGCAGTCAGAATTAAGTTGTTTGGTTTGGTGGTTCAGTTAAGTTAGAAATAGGTTAGGTTAGGTCTGGACAGGTCAATTTTAGGTAGGTTAGGCTAATACTGCTACAGTTCAGCTTCAAACGCTAGAATTTAGCGGTCATGTTTGGTTTTTCTGCTGTGTTAAAAATATGTTAGGTTAGGTTATTTAGGTTAAATTATGGCTACCGTAAAAAGAAAGTTATTAGGATTACGGCAGCTAGAAATTAGCGGCGATGGCAGTAATCTAACCACGGCCTTAAATATACCACGTGCTTGTCTTTCTGAAGACAGTAGTGAAAAGTGGAATGGTTTACAAGTCTGTTACATAAAGTGCTCTCGGAAATAAGCTGTGAAGTTGCCTGGATCACCACTGTATGAGACACGGGTAACTTGAGAATGATAGAAGTCAACGACTGGGCTGTGCGCATGTAGCAGTCACTGAGCTGATCGTAAATTGGTAGCACCAGTCTCCTAAAAATCTATAAATAAAGTTAGTAACACATACAAAAAAATGATAACAAACATTTTTAAAAATTGCAAATGCATTTCGTGAATGTAAAGGTACTAACTTGTTACATGAATATGATATCAGTATAAAAAAAAGTTACGAAGGTATTTGGGAAGAGGCGGGTGATGCTCCTGCTTCATATTCCAGTACTTTTAACCCCGAGATACCTCTTCGCGCGCCGTACGAGGAACCTCTTCGCTTTAAAACTACGGCTGGCGCGACGAAGAGAATGCTCGTGCGAAGAGGTGGTTTAATACTACCAGCCTATGAGTTGGGGTTGAGATGGGGAAACAGACTGCCGTGCCGGCAGGCCAGCTCTGATATTCTCGACCAGGGATGGATAATCTGGCCCTATCTAAACCCCTGCACACCCCTCCCCTCCCCTCCCCTCCCTTCCCCTCCTCTAAGCCCTTCCCTACCCCCACCATTCCTGAACTCATTGGCTTATATTTTCATTGGTAATAGCACTCTCTACCACCTCTCCCTTGCCATTTATATTTATACACATTGACGTTCAACCTTTATATAGGTGTAATATGGAAAAAAAACATCCTTAGAGAAGAGGTGCTAGTGAGTCCCTAAACCAATGAGAAAACAAACCTCCCTCCCTACACACACACACACACACACACACACACACACACACAGGCAAAGAGGGAAGGTCAGTGATGCAAGGGACTGTCACTCCATGGATGCTAAATCAGCCCAGATGCATAAAGAAGAAGTGGACACACACACACACACACATACACACACACACACACACACACACACACACACACACACACACACACACACACACACACACACACACACACACACAGGCAAAGAGGGCAGGTCAGTGATGCCAGGACTGTCACTTCTTGGATGGTAAATCAGCCCAGTTGTATAGAGAGGGAGAAGTGGAGAGAAGGAGAGGGTTGAGAAGAAAGGATGGTGGAAATGAGACTAAAAGTAAACTATGTCAATTCCATATACCCTTGGCCTTTGACTCCTTGACCTTTCTGACCTAATCAGCTCATCGTCCCTTCGTACTGTATCGCTGACAAAAATTTGATTGAAGTCCATCCAGGGCATCAGGAGACATCACGCCCACACCAAAATGACCCTGACCTGTGACACCTTGACCTTGCTGACCTACTCAGTTCATTGTCCCTTAATACTGTATCACTGACGAAAGTTTGGTTGAAATCCATTGAGGGGTGCAGAAAATATTATACCCACATACATATGACCTTGCCCTTAGACCCCTTGACCTTGCTGACCAAATCAACTCATTGTTCCTTTACACTATACCTCTAACAAAAGTTTGGTCAAAATCTGTCTAGGGATTCAGATATTGTGCTCACCCATATGACCTTGACCTTTGACCCTTTGACCTTGCTGTCATAATCACTTCATCGTCCCTTCGTACTGTATCACCAACAAAAGTTTGGTCGAAATTCGTCTATGGGTTTATAGGAGATAGTGCGTCCCAATATGAAACTAGGTTGACTCCATATGACTTTGAATTTTGACCGCTTGATGCAGCTGGCCTAATCAGTTCATTATATCCTCAAACAGCATCACTGACAAAACAGTCGGTGGAAATTTGTCAAAGGGTTCAGGAGATATCATGACCACAGTAGTGTTGTGGACACAGACCCAC